>NW_015386799.1:612836-630100 GCF_001527695.2 Protobothrops mucrosquamatus
GAGAGGGGAGAGGAAAGGGAAAGGAAAGAGAGAGAGAGAGAGAAAGAGGAAAGAGAGGGAGAGGAAAGAGGCATAAAATAATTCATTTGCATTTAATTGTAATGGTTCAAAGAATGTTCGGAAAAATGTTCGGCCCTCCAGCACGTTCACTTCATCCAATCTGGCCCTCTTTGAAAAAAGTTTGGACACCCCTGGCTTAAACGGTAAGTTAATAGCAACTTCACGGATAAATGTTGGTTGTCATGAGGCAGCAAATTATAACTGGAAAACACATTATTTGGTGTAACGTCTCTGTAATTTCTGTCTCCTACTGGTATTATTTCGGTCTTTGGCTGATGCACTTTGGGATTCTTCAGTAACAGATCAAGGTCTGTGAACAGCCACCCTGGAATTAGAAGGCAGGATTTTGTTGTTGTTTTAAATATTTGAAGGGGACTTGGTGACACCAAAAGGTTTTCCCGCAAAACCTTTGCCCTTCTTGCTCTTATGAAGCCACCTATTGTTTTGTTCCTAGCAAAGCTGTCACAATCCTTTTTAATCAACCAATAGTATCTTAGCATTTTTTTAAAAAAATATTAGCAACGTGTGCATTTGTGTGTTTAGTATGTGTTCTGGATGATAATCTAAAACTTTGCCCATAGGTTCAAAACCGGAATTGAGTTGGAGATCATAGAATATCCTGGAATGTTTGTCTAGGTTCTATATTTTATATAAAAAGATTGGTGGATTTTTCAAATACTTGATTGATTTAAAAAACCCTGCTCTTTTAGCTTTCTAATCTATATAAATAAAAATGTAAATGTTTGTTTGTTCAAAATCTTAAATCTCCGAAAGTTCTTCACTGATTGCTTTGAAATTTTGACACAATGTTGCATTCGAATACGCACATGTTTTTATATGCCCACTATTATATAGATGTCACACCTGTGACAGGTTAAAACATGCTTTTTTTGAAAAACAGCGCCATCTGTTGGACGTAAAAGCATACCCACAAGCATTGTGAAATGAAACATATTACAAACGTGCGCTTTCTCTTTTCTTTCTTTTCCATTTAACCAGACTGAGCCACAGCAACGCGTGGCCGGGTACAGCTAGTGAGTAATAAATGTCTTCAGAAACTTCACATCTATAGTAACTGGTATTTCCACTGTCTGACCAAATCATTTTTAACCAAGTAATAGTATCTTAGCATTTTTAAAAATATCAGCAGTGTATGCATTTAGTTTGGCATGGGTTGTAGATTATAATCCAAAACTTTGTCCAAACGTTCAAAAGTGGAATTGAGTTGGAAGCGATAGAACAGTGATGGCGAACCTTTTAGAGTGCCCAAATGGCAACCCAAAACCCACTTATGCATCATTGAGTGCCAGGTGGGTGTGGCCCATTGGCTGGGCGTGGCTCATTGGGTGGGCGTGGCTGCGGTGGTAACAGCAGACTGGGTGGGACTAAAAATTTCAATCAATCAATTCCAACTTTGCAAGATCTTTTTTTTCCCGCGAGAAGTTGAAATTGACTGACTGAACCTTTTTTTTTTTTGCACATGGTGGCGGAGGCCTAAAGCGAAAAGGTTTTATAAAACCCAGCTGAAGGCCTAGGACTGGGGCGACGGTGCGCGTGCCCACAGAGAGGGCTCTGAGTGCCGCCTCTGGCACCCGTGCCATAGGTTCGCCACCACTGCATAGAATATCCTGGATCAGGAGTCCCCAATGGAGTTTCACGTGCACACAAAAATGGAGCTATGCAACATGCGTTCACCTGCTGCTCACATGAAACCATTTCCTCTTCCCCCCCACCCCCGCTGGTCCGCAAAGCTGGAAAAGATGGGGACCACTGGTCTAGCTTATCTATCTTAGCCAATACATAAAATGGCACAAGCAATTCCATCAACAGACACATCGACTTAGAACCAGCCCATAAACCCCTCAGAATTCAAATCATCCACACAGCCAACCAGCGATGGCACCCACCCTCAACCAACCCATGCAACTCCCCAGCCAGCACTTCATTTTCCAATGACCCTCAACGGATGTGACCCATCACAAGACCCTCACCTGACATGACCTCCCCATCACAAGACCTACTGACCACACAAAGCCCTTATAAACAGATGAACACCGACACTGACATCCCCTAAATTCTGCAGAAGATGTTACCTAGCCCGGTAACGAAATATTCAGAAACCCACCCACAAGCTCGGAGAACGAACCTCCACTCTCACGGTACATAAAACACTGGAATTCTATTTTATGACCTAAGTAGGTTGTCCTAACAGTCGTTATCACTCATGTAGTTAGAAATGTTACACTCCATAACTATGGCCTCTTAGGCTATTTTTGGAAGGACTGTTTTGGTTAAAAAAAAAAATTAAAAATAAGATGGGCTGATAATGCTTAATTTGTTAGGGCAGAAAATGTGAGCAACACCTGCCAAGCACAGTTTGCTCTCCAGGCTGTAGTGATGTCAGCAGGAATGGAGGGGACATGGAGATGGGCTGCTGATCAGAACAAGAAACAAATTCAGCTTGGAATGCATTCAGAAGGATGGTTTTTAGTCGCTGTGTCCAGTTAAAGGCCTTGTGAATTCACGCAATTATGCTAAGATTATGGTGTGGTTGCAAGGGACAGCTTGCCCATTAAAATGGCTGCACGGGGAAACATTATCAATGACCAATACGATTTAAATAATGTCAAATAATGTCATTATATGGATGTACTGGTAATGATTAACTTACAACCATTTGTTTAGCGACTGTTCAAAGTTAAAATGGCACTGGAAAAAAATTACTTAAGTCCGGTCCTCGCACTTATGACCATCCCAGCATTCCTATGCTCACGTGATCAAATTTTAGGTGCTTGGCAACCGGCTTGCAGTTACGATGGTTGCAGAGTTCCAGGACACATAATCACCTTTTGCCACCTTCCCAGCCAGCTTCTGACAAACAAAGTCAATGGGGGAAGCTAGATTCACTTAATGACTGCAGTGATTCGCTTAACAAATGTGGCCAAAAAGTCATAAAATCAGGCATGGCTCACTTAACATCTGCCTTGCTTAGCAATGGAAATTCTGGTGCCAATTGTGGCTGTAAGTCAAGGACTACCTGTCTATGCATGTATCTTAAAATAGATCATTTTTATTGGACCTCTCAGCAAATATTTAAGAAAGCTCAGGGTGCCCGTTTCAAATTTGGAATTATTCTTGGAAGATGATAGTGGTGACCAGCACCCTGCTTTGTAGCCTGCAGTTAACAGAACTGCAATTTCTGAGATGATGCAAGTTCTCACTGCAGAGGAGAAGTCGCAATGCAGCTCCATGTTCTATATGTACTTTAGAGTCTCATAAAGGTGCCTAAACTAGGCTGCAAGTGGTTATTGCAGTGTTTTTATTTATTGCACGGCTTTGCAACATGTATGCTTAACGTCCACTGTAGCCTCAGAATGAAGCAATCTGAATGAGAAACAAAGAAATTGCGGAAATCATCCCATTAACCACTAACCAACAAAGGCCCGGAAAGAAGTATGCAGAAATCTTCATTGAACGAGTAGGCTTATTTCCCAGAAAAACAGATGAGGTGGACTAGATCCTTCAGAAATGCTGATGAGATTCATAAAATTAAATAATTCCATCTACATTAAATAATATCCAGCCCAGAAGAGCTACTTGTGTTTCCCTGAAAATAAGACCGGGTCTTTTTTTTTTTTGCCTCCAAAAGAGGCACCAGGTCTTATTTTCGAGAGATGTCTTACCTCCAGCACTGACAGCCTCGCCCAGCCAGTCCACTTCTTCTGGGGCCGAAGGAGCAGCTGTATTCTGGCCTGCATTTTACAGTAAGGCCTTTCAATCCATAGCTCAGTCCTCGGCTGCAGAAGTCTTGCAGAACCGAGTCATGGATTGAATCCATAGCTCGATTCTCAGCTGCACAGGCCTTCTGGAAAGGCCTGTAACTGAGAAATGTAGGCATGGCTGCAGAAGATGCCACAGAAGAAGTGGGCTGGCAAGGAGAGCCTGGTTACAAGGTAAGTGGGTGCAGGGCATGTTGGGCAGATCCACACCCCTACCCCCATCCTAGCTTGATTTTTAAGTGTGTGCCTCACCCCCAAACTAGGGCTTATTTTGAAAGTAGGGCTATTATTAGGGTCACCCCCAAAAATCAAGCTAGGGCTTATTTTGGGGTAGGGCTTACTTTTGGGAAAACACGGTAATTATCAGAAGAAAAGCTAATGTTTTATAGGGCTAAGAGATCGGTCTGTAAATATGTAGACCACCATCGGGGTCAGCGAAGGAATATATAAAACCATAGCTCCTTGCTGCCATCTACTGATCATCTGGACTTTTGCAGCCCTATCACTCTAATGGTATCAAGAAGGAGATGACTGCGGTCATTAATCAGTCCATAAAACACCTCACCTACATGAAACTGATATTAACCAATTACATAAACAGATCAGACAAATTGCTGTTCATCCTACATATACTGTAACATGACAAAATTTGGCCATACTTCAAGACAACTTCAACTGAAAGGAAAATTTTAAATAGAAATCTGATCAGAGTGGCCAGGATTTTAAGTAGATGCAGAACTAGCAATTTGTGTAAAATGGACAGCATAATAAAACATGTTGGGTGTTCAATGTCTCCTTCAGCACATGGGCAAAGTCCAGGAATGGAACTCTAAGTTCCATTCAATAGCAATACCACTTAGACTTATATTCCACTTCATAGTGCTTTACAGCCCTCTCTAAGCAGTTTACAGAGTTAGCATGTTGCTCCCCAAAATCTGGGTGCTCATTTTACCAACCAGAATCGAACCGCTGGCAGTCAGCAGAATTAGCCTGCAATACTGCATTCTAACCACTGCACCACCACAGCTCTTGCAATGGAATGATAAGTCCCTTGATTATATTTGATACTACAATTTCTCAATGAATATATATTTATATCCTCTTGCTATAAGGCCTGACTTTAAATCTCAGTGTATAGAAGGTCCATGGAAGGATCTGTCTTGGAGGTGGAGAGTAAATTCCAGTTCTGAGGGTTTCCTGAGGCACAGTCCAATACACACACACACACACACACACACACACACACACATGAGATGCAAAATCCATTCATTCTTGATGTATTTATTTATTTGTATTTTTTATTATTTTTTATCATTTTTAATAACTCAAGGCGGCGAACATATCCAACACACCTTCCTCCTTCTATTTTCCCCACAACGATGACCCTATGTGGTGGGTTGGGGTGACAGAGAGAGGGACTGGCCCAAGGTCACCCAGCTGGCTTTCATGGCTAAGGTAGGACTCGAACTCACAGTTTCCTGCATTCTAACCTGGTGTCTTAATCACTAGACCAAACTGACTTCTTCTTCTTTAAAAGGGAAGGTAAAACCTCAAAAGATGGAGAACCAGGAGCTCCCACAAATAGGGGAACTGTCTGCAAACTACGTGTGTGTGTGTGTGTGTGTGTGTGTGTGTGTGTGTGTGTGTGTGTGTAAAATGTAGCGATCCATGTTTCTTTCCTTAGAATTTGCAGTGGAGACAATTAACTTCTCATGAACCTCTCTTCCGTGTGCTAAGACAGCAGCTAATAAATTTTACAAATAAATCGTGCAAACATCTGAAGCCCATCAGAAGCACTAGGATGTCTAGGGACATGCAATAGCAGCCTTCATCACACATCACCGCTAACTTTGGATGGGAAAAGGTGTTACGGATCTGAGTAGAGGCATACATTTTTCAAGTAATTTACAGGTAGTCCTTAACTTATGACCACAATGGAGCCCAAAGTTTCTATTGCTAAGTGAGGCATTTATTAAGGGAATTTTGCCCCATTTTACGACTTTTCTTGCCACAGTTGCGAAGTGAATCACTGCAGTTGTTAAGTTTGTAAGTGAATGTTAAGTGAATCTGGCTTCCCATAGACTTGGCTTGTCAGGGGACCACATGACCCCGGGACACTGCAACTGTCATAAGTATGACTCAGTTGCCAAGCATCCCAATTTTGATCAGGTGGCCATGGAGACGGTGCATCAGTCGTAGGTATAAAGGAGGGTCATAAGTCACTTTTTTCAGTGCGATTGTAACGTCAAATGGTCACTAAATGAACTATTGTAACTCGAGGACTACCTGTATATTTTTGATGAGGGTTATGAAAGCTTGTGCCATCAGCTCTCCATTTGGAGACAGCTCTGTCTGTTTTTAATTCAAGACGATACAATTAAGTTGGTGGGCTAGAAACTGGGAGACTATGAGATCCAGTCCTGTCTTAAAGTATGGGGGTGAATTTGAAGCCATTTGGTGAGATTGGGGTGGTTGCTCTTTTTTCTCAGCCCAGCCCACCTCACAGGGTGGGGATGGGGGTGGGAAAAGGAGGAGGAAGCACCTTAGGTGCCACCTCAAGTTGTATAAATAAAAGTAGATGTAAATCAAACCAAATCCATCAATATGTCAGGGCAATCAAGAAAGAGAAGTTCCAGACAAGAGCACGGGCTTGCAGTTTGGCCAGAACTGTGGATAACAAGTAAAGCAAGGAGAACTGTGGATAACAAGTATAGCAAGGTCATCCTAAGAGACATAAGACTACAAGTACCGGTACTGTATTTTGGACAAGAAGCTGGATAAACTAAAACTGACAGGAAGAGATGCCTTTAAATCATGGATCTGTAAAAAGCAGAATCTCTCCTGCACAGACTGCTTAATCATAGCACAAAGCAAGCTAAGGAAGAAAGAAAAAGGACATGGAAGGGGTGTGTTGAAAGGCTGATTCCTCCAGGTGAGGGCTAAGGTGTCTGGTACACTCAAGCTATGAGAAACAAATTGGGGGGCTCCCATCCCTTCCCAACAGAAAACAATGCATCCTTCTTTACCCATGGAGATGTTGGCCTCCAATGCCTCTTCTGCAGCCTGTCTCTGTGTCTTCTGGATCCTCGGAGAAATATCCCAGAAAAGAGCAGAATGGAAATGGGGGGGGGGGGAATCTGCTATCTCACCCTTTTGGAAACAAGTAAGCCTGCGCAGACCCCAATGCCCCAAACCCTTCCTCTGGGGAAGCTGCCATAACACCTTCACCCCCTGAAATGAAGTAAAAAAAGGGACTTTTCTTTGGGATACTACTGCGGCCATCTTCTTGAGGTTTAAGAATCCCGCAGGTGGTAGCAGTTACCTGGTCAAATAGGGATTGGTGTCCACCTCTCCCAGGCCTGGAGGGCCCATGGACTTTCTTTGAAACCTGAAAAGTATAGTAGTATGTTTCAAGGTATAGATCCAAAGCTCTCTGCATCCCAATAGAATGGCTAAAGCCAAAAGTGCAAGGTGCAGCCCCTTAAGATGAAGGCATTCAGAAGTGTCCGGGGATGTTGCTTAAAAAATAGACCAGCAGTTCTCCAAACAAGCCATGCTCATGGTCGGGACGCTTGGCCATCTTTCTGAAAAGACTCTTCCACCATTTGGGAAATGCTTACCTCTCTCCTACCGTGTTTCCCGGAAGTAAGGCCTACACCAACAATAAGCCCTAGCTTGATTTTTGGGGGTGGGCCTAATATAAGCCCTATCCCAAAAATAAGCACTAGTTTTGGGGCGAGGCACACACCTAAAAAATCAAGCTAGGGTGGAGGTGTGGAGCTGCCCCACCCGTCCCGCACCCACTTACCTTGCAGCCAGGACTTTCCTTGCCGGCCCACTTCTTTTGAGGCCTCTTCTGCAGCCAGGCCTATATTTCTCAGTCACAGGGCTTTGTTGTGGCTCCGTCCGGTGGGTCCCTCTCATCAGAGGAGGAAGGCTCTGAACATGAAGGAGAGGAGATGGCCAGGACTCCCTCTCCAGGCCCTTCCCCTCTGGTGCGGCCTTCGGTGCCTTCCGACGGAGAGGAGTTTGGCCAGGAGCCCGGTGTTTCTGGGATTGGCCAGGAGCCCGGTGTTTCTGGGATTGGCCAGGAGCCCGGTACTTCTGGGATTGGCCAGGAGCCAGGTGCTTCGGGGATCAGCCAGGAGCCAGGTGTATCGGACTCCGAAGAGGATACGTCTTGGCTGGATCCACGCCAGCGTCGGAAGGACAAGCGTGCGCAGCAGCGGACACGCCGTGCCAGATAGTTCAGCTGAGTCACTGGGCCACACCCCACTGGCTATATAAGCAAGGGGTGTGGTGTGTGAATTTTCGTGACGGACAATTTTTGCTGGATATTCTGTTGCAAGCACTCTGGCAAGTTATCTTGGATTTCTCTCTGTTTGCTGTGTATTATCAGTAAAGGCTTGGCAGGCAGCTACGAAGTTGCTGCCAAGAAATTCATTTGTCTTTGGCTGTGCCGAGCAGTTTTTCAGGCCTCGGCTGACTGGTTGGGGTGTGTGGGTCGGACGGGGGACAGAACAGGCTTTCCGAATGGCCTGTGCAGCCAAGAACCGAGCTATGGATTCAATCCATAGCTCGGTACTCGGCTGCTTAGGCCTTCTGGAAAGGCCTGACTGCAAAATACAGGCCCGAATGCAGTTGCAGAACTTTGACCAGCTGGGTGGGGCTGTCAGTGAGGTAAGGCCTGCCCTGAAAATAAGACCTGGTGCCTCTTTTGGAGGCAAAAAAAAAATAAGGCCTGGTCTTATTTTCGGGGAAACACGGTATCTCCTTGAGGGAGTCATGGAAAGAAGGATGCTTAGACATTCAGACCCTTCTGCGATCACCATTTTGTCCTTGGATGTCCCTCCACCAGCCATGGCCTGAACACTGGTGGCTAGTTAAGAAAACACCCATCTGAGCTGCTGAATGGTAGGGATCTTTCTTTTTCTTGCTGATGATCTGCTGATTTTGCTGCCAAAGCTGGTTCTCTGTCAGTGTTGATCCCTGGATTTGAATGGGAGCACTTAGGAATAATCCAAGATGGCTTTCGGATGGCTGTAGACCAGGTATGTGAAACTTGTGATGTCACGTAATGTCACACAACGTATCGGGTCGGTTTTGCCATTGCAAAAATGGGATGGGCGCGACTTCCACGTGACACATCCGGCCCACGGGCCGGCAATTTGACACCCCTGCTGTAGATCCACCTGGGAAGGGGAGTCTTGAGGATTCCAGTTCCCTCTGGGGGCAGTTGGAAAGTCACTAGCAACCCATCTTCTCCAAAGTCTATTTTCTTAAGCATGCCTAGGTTTCAACTTCAGTTTTTAAAACTTCTTTTTTATTTTCCTTTTTATCTATAAAAGATGACCAGTTGGTTGGATGCCGATTTATTTTAATCCCTGCTGGACTTTATCTGTGGGTTTTTTTCCCCTTTTGATTTATGTTGTTGTTTTGAACAACTTTTATTTTTCTGCAAGCAAACATAGCGTGTTCTTGGATGGTGAAAGTGCTTTCATTTGATTTACATCAATATTGGATTCTCACCACAATTTTTGCATTTTATTAATTTGCAAAATATTTGAAGCTTATGTTGTTAATTTTTCTTTTAATTTTGGATTGAAATATTCAGAAAATAATCTTCCCTGCTTCTTTATTTATTTCTTCACTTTGCCTTAGCCCTCTTTGCTTCCTGGCTAAGTTACACAATGTATCACTTTACAGACAAGCAAAGGTGACTGATATCTGAAAAAAGACGTTTGCTAACATGCAATTCTTAGTTGAAAGCTTTTTTAAAAAAAAGTTTGATGAAATGATAATGGCTATGGAAAATATTCAGATGCATGTAGCTCTGGATAAATTAGACTCACAAAAACAATGTGACTAGAAAGCAGCAGTTCCATTGGAAAGAAATATTGACTGTACAGGTTTAGAACTGAGTTGATTGCATACATCTCTCCGACGTGTAAAAAATGGAGAAATTGGCTTTCCCTCAGAGAATTGGAGATTGCAGAATGGATTTATCACAATAGGGAACCAATTTCATCTGGACTTTGTTGGGAGGATAGACCAATTTTTGAAATTGAATTTATTATATTTAACCAGACAACAATCAATTAGAGGTGGTATTAAGAAACAAATGTGGATATTTGATCCAGGACAAATTACTTTAAACTCTTAGGATGATTTGGGATAGATAAAATGCCATAGTAAATTTTCTACAAGTTGATTACAATAAGAGTTTGTTAACAGAGGGTTTTGAAACTTTAATATTGCCTTTTTTATTCTTAATTATTTTGTCATTAATATAGTATATAGATGACAGGTTAATAATTTGCAAATAGATTTAGTAGTTTAAACATTGGAGGGGCTATTTCACAAGGGGTGGGAAACTAATATTCCAGTAATGTATTAATTAGCATTCAACTAGGAGGGATAATACATGTATATGTGTTAGGTTTTTATGAACTGTTTTTGTCTTGTTTTGTGTTTTGTTTTGTTTTTTTAATTTTGGGGGGAGTTTTGCATTTTAACTTTTTTTTTGACTAAAATAAAAATAGAACCGAAGAAAGAAAGAAAGAAAGAAAGAAAGAAAGAAAGAAAGAAAGAAAGAAAGAAAGAAAGAAAGAAAGAAAACAGCGATCTGGATTCTTGCAGTGGGGCAGGGGAGAAGCCAGGGACGGAGACTTGAGGAGGAGGAGGAGGAGGAGGAGGAGGAAGAGATGGGTGCCTGCTGGTCCCTGCCCTTGGATATCCTTTCCAGATGGCAGGCCAGAAGGATGGGATATCTACAGGAGCTGAGGAACATGGAGGAAGAAGAACCAAGACTGTTGAGGAAGAGGGGGAAAGCATTAGGAGGAAATTCAGAGCACCTGCCCCTTAATTGTGCCAGGGAGAATGACTTGAGTGGAGTGGGAGGATTGCTTGGAAAGGTTCTGCCAGTGTTGTTATGTTGTTTTCTAAGCCAGTGGTGGCGAACCTATGGCACGGGTGCCAGAGGCGACACTCAGAGCTCTCTCTGTGGGCACGCACAGTCGCCCCAGTCCTAGGCCTTCAGCTGGGTTTTATAAAACCTTTTCGCTTTAGGCCTTTGCCGCCATGTGCAAAAAAAAAAAAAAAAAGGCTGAATCAATCAGTCAATTTCAACTTCTTGCAGGGGGAAAAAAAAGATCTGGCAAAGTTGGAATTAATTGATTGAACTTTTTAGTCCCACCCAGTCTGCCATTACCACTGTAGCCACACCCATCCAATGGGCCATGCCCACCCAATGGGCCACACCCACCCGGCACCCGACGATGCATAAGTGGGTTTTGGGTTGCAGTTTGGGCACTTGGTCTCTAAAAGGTTCGCCATCACTGTTCTAAGCCATGAAGGTCTTTCCAGCAGTCCATGGGGCTCTTGTGCTTGAGCTGGCCAGCCTGGCCAGGCTTCCCAAGTGAGAATTCCTCCCCCCCACACCGGCCTGTACTTGGGCATGACACGTCTGACTGGACACATTGCCAAACCTTCCTTCTCCTTGAAGAGGGAGAATTGCCTCATAGCGAGAGTCGTACTGCTCCTCGACTTGCTCTTGTGCCTCTTGAGTCTTGACCGGAGGAAAATAATGGGACGTGGAAGAACATCCAGCTAGCTCAGCCTCCCCTTTCCAAGACCAGCCCTAGTTCAGCTTCCCCTTTCCAAGACCAGCCTTCCAAAGACTGTCAGTTAGTCTCCTCCCCCTCGCCCCCCCCGTGAGCCCCCTGTGGAGATGAAGTGGCTTGGGGGTGGAGGCTCTTACAGACTCTTGTGGCATACCAAACCTGGGAATTGGGGAAGGCCTTGGTGCCTGGCAGGTGGCACAGGAAGGTCTTCCACCTGATGCCCATTAAGCAGGACCATGGACACCTTGGAGATGTTCTGTGAGGAGAGGGCAACCGAGAAAGAGCTCAGACTCTGGACAAGAGAGTTGGGGTGGACATGATTTTCTCCTCTCCCACCCGTATCTTGGCAGCCAAGTGGCCACACTTGCCTGAACATCCTTCTTAATGCCACAACTGAGACCAGATCCTCCTGCCAGGAAAGAAGGGGTAGAAGGAGAGGCCAGGAGCAGGAGAGACCCCGAGGAGTATCCATTTGTCAGCAGGCCAGTCCAGAAAGGGAGTGTGCACCAGCTGGTGGCTTTACAAGTAGGCACACAACAACTTCCTTCCCTCAACAACCGGCCATTCACAATGGCCACTTGTTGACCCTTCATAAGCATGTGGCTTTCTCAGGTTTAGCATGGCTGGGCAGCCTGGTGGCCCATTCTTGGTGGCCTGTGGCTTCTGCCTTTCATGTGGGAAGATGTCTGTTCATGAAAAATGCAAAACTACCATCCCATGTGGCACAAAACACAGAGAAAGGCCAGGCAGGGCATCACTCCTGGGTATCCTGGGCCAGCATGACATGGTTTCTCCTGCCCACTGTTGAGTGGCTCTGGATCTTGTCCGCTTAGAGGAGTATGTCTCTGTTTTTGGCTGGCCTGGGACCCTGGGGTTCAAATGTGGCAAAGAGCTGGGGGGGGGGGTGTACACAAGAGGGGAGGGGCTTCTCTGATGTCATTCAAAGCCATATTCCCTCTGTGCAGTCACCTGGAGGTCCTGGTGGCGCTGTAGGAAGCCCAAGAAGGCTATCAGTCGCTCTTCAGAGATGCAGAAAAAGACATCCCCTCCTCTCCCCTTCCCTCAACTCTCTCCCCTCCCCCTCCTAGCATCTCCCTCTCCCCCATTCCTTTCTCCTCCTTCCCATTCACTTGTCCCTTCCCCAACCCCGTTCCCCCTCCTCTCTCCTCTCCAGCCCACTCCACCTTCCCATCTCTCCTTCTGCTTCCCTTCCTTCCCTCCCTCTCTCCTTCCCCTTCCCCTCCCCATTCTTCTCCTTCCCCTTCCCTTATCCCCACCCTTCCTCTCCTGTTCTTTCATCTTCCCCTCCAAGTTCCCCTCCCTTTCCTGTCCCCTCCCCTCTTCCTCCCCTCTCCCCAACCACCTCATGGTCCATCTCCTCTCCCCCTCTCCATTCCCTTCCCTCCCTCACCACTTCCCCTCATCTCCATCCCCTTCCCCTCCCCTTTCCCCTCCTCCCCTCCCTGTCCCCCTTTCAGTTCCATTCCCCTCCTTTCCCTGTCCAGCTCTCCTCCCCGCTCATCCTTCCTTCCTCTCCCTCTCCTCTCCACAAACCTGTCACCATTTATCTCCCTCTCTCCCCCTCTATATCTCCTCCACTCTCCCTCTTTTCCACCTCTTCTCTCTCCCATCCCCTTCCCTCCCCTTCCCTTGCCCTTCTCCCCCCCACCCTCTTTCTCTTCCTCCCTCTTTCCCTCCCTGTCCCCTTCTGGGTCCCTATCCCCCCTCCCTGTTATCCTCCCTTACCCAAGCATCTCCTTCTGTGCTTACCCCCCATTCCTTTCACTCCCTCTCCTCTCCCCAAACCCCGTCATGGTCTATCTCCCCCTCCCTATCCCCCTCTCCCCCTGCCATTCCTTTACTCTCCCCTCCTTGTCTCCTTCACTTGTCATTTTCCTCTCCCTCTTCTCTCCCCCTCCCCCTCCCCTCTGCCTTCACTCTCCCCAATCTCTTTCCCTCCCTTTCTCTCCCTCCTCACCCTGATCCCCTCATGGTCCCTCCCCTTTATCCCTCTCCCTTTCCTTCTCTCTAGCTCCCACTCCCTCACTCTCTCCCTCATATCCACTTTCCTTTTTTACCCTTCTTCCTTCAGATATCTTTCCCCACCCCACTCTCCATCTTCATCCTTGTCTTCCTCCTCCTCCCCCTCTCCTTTACTCTCACCCCTTTCCTCTTCCTCCATCCTCTTCCCCTCCCCTTCCTGTCCTTCTCCCTTCCAGTCTCTCTCATCATCTCTTCTGGCCTTTCGCTTCCCCTCTCCCTCTTCCCCGACCTCCCTTTCTCCCTCCTTTCTCCTCCCTTTCTCCCTCTTTCACTTGGTCCATCTCCCTCTCCCCTTTCCCCTCCCTTCCTCTCCTTGACCCTCTCATGGTCTATCTCCCCCTCCCTATCCACCTACACCTCTTTCCCCCCTCTTTCTCTCTACTCTCCCCCTCCCCATCTCCCCATCGCTTTCCCTCCCCCTCCTCCCCTTTCCATCTCTCCCTTTTCTTCTGCTTTTTGCTCTCTTTTCCTTCCCCTTCTCCCTTCCCCTCCCCCTCCTCCTCTTTCCATCTCTCCCTTTTCTTCTGCTTTTTGCTCTTTTCCTTCCCCTTCTCCCTTCCCCTTCCCCTCTCTCTCCTCTTTCCTCCATCTGCCTTCCTCCTTTCCATCTTCCTCTCTTTCCATCTTCCTCTCTTTCCATCGCTCTGACTGTCCTTCTTATCCTGATCCTCAACTTCACTCTCATCCTCACCCTCATTTACCCCCCTGAAAGTTGGTTAAAAAAAGAGGGAGGTTCAGGAGCCCTTCTGAAAAACCGGCTTACCTCTTGGAAAGCATCTTCACTCTGATAACTGCTAAGTGCCAACTGACAATAACTGACAGTTTAGCCTGCAGGGGTGAGGTCACAAAGCCATCAGAATTCCCAAGGAGATGACAGGCCTCCTCCCTTGGCATCCTATCAAAGGTCAGCTGTCTCACCTTTCCTACAAACACCAATGCCAAGCAAAGGTCTCCAGAAAGCTACCCAACCAATCACTAAAGCTGATTGTCATTTTTTTTTTTTTTGCTCAGAGTAGGCCGGGAAATCTTGTTTAAAACTTGGCAAAATTGGCAATGGCACAATTAACATTAGCTTTATCTTTTTTTTTTTTTAAATTAGTCTCTCAAACTTCCCCTCCGTGTCTGTGAAAAACTCACTGAAAGCCAGCATCATTGGACGTGAAGATTCTTTTACCACTCCAAATCACATGGAAGGTTTCCCACCTAGCCTCGCAAACTCCTCTGGGCTACTCAGGGATTTTGAAGAGCCAAAGAAACTCCTGAGCCGAGGTTTCAGCAAGAAGACAACTCAAAACGGAGCTGGGTGACCTTCTCCCTCTTCGTGGCTGCTTAGAGCAGAGGTCCCCAACCTTGGCCCCTTTACGACTTGTGGACTTCAATTCCCAGAATTCCTCAGCCAGCCCTGCTGGCTGAGGAATTCTGGGAGTTGAAGTCCACAAGTCGTAAAGGGACCAAGGTTGAAGACCCCTGGCTTAGAGGGATGAAGGCAATGGCCAGGAGAGCTTTCTCCCACCTTTTATACTTTTTTCCAGAACAAAGAGATCTCGGTCTCTGTACCAGGAGCAAGGAAGCACAGAAAAACAAATTCCAAGATGGTGGCTCATACACATCAATCCAGGCTAACTCACCGCCCCCCCTCCCTATTTCTTGGACCGCTGAACCTTACCTTGCTCCTTTCACTTAAGCAATCTCCTGTGTATTTAGCACGAGACATTTACTTTTTCAATATACATAAGACACTTGCTTCTATCTATACGGCTGCTTGCATATAAAAAAAAATATATAAAGTGGCTACAAGATAACACTGCTAATGTCAAGCTTAAGCACAATAAAATCATAAGCACAATAAAATCCCTTCACGCGCATCTCAGACTAACAGAATAGCAGAGTTATAAGAGACCTTGGAGGTCTTCTAGTCCAACCCCTTGCTCAAACAGGAGGCCCTGTGCCCTTCCGGACAATCTCCCTAGAGAACAGTGAACTTACAGGAGGAGGAACTTAATAGTGATTACTGTGCCTTTTGGCACTAACTTAGTATGTTATTATGGCAACCTCATTTTGCTAAGCCTTCATTATATACAGTATAGCTGAAATCATCATGAACCTAAATCTCTTACTCGGTGTACACTTCAATTATTGAAAGACGCACAGAGAAAATGCTGACAAGGGGCCCTCGTGGTGGAAGGAGAATCAGATGCATCCCAAAGGCCAGAATTCTACTGTAATAATATTTTTTCCTTTAAATATATCTATATCTATATTCAGGGCTTTTTTTTCTCATAGAACGCCCAGAACGGAGTTCCGGCACCTTTTTTGGATGGAACCTTGTAGGGTAGGCAAGGCGGGTTGTATGACGTGTGTGAGTTCCAGCATCTTTTTTTTTTTTTAGAAAAAAAGCACTGCCTATATCTATATATCTATATCTATGTCTGTCTGTCTGTCTGTCTGTCTGTCTGTCTGTCTGTCTACTGTATCTATCTATCTATCTATCTATCTATCTATCTATCTATCTATCTATCTATCTATCTATCTATCTATCTATCTATCTATGTCTATGTCTATGTCTATGTCTATGTCTATGTCTATGTCTATATCTACTGTATATCTATATCTATCTATCTATCTATCTATCTATCTATCTATCTATCTATCTATCTATCTATCTATCTATCTAGATATAGATATAGATATAGATATAGATATAGATATATACATATATATGATTCATATTATGTTCAAGACATAATGGAGTGTAAAACACATAAAGCCAATGTATTGAAAGGCCACCTCTGATTCTGGAGTGAGAGAAGATCTGGTGATCAAACAAAGGCTCTGACCACCCATTCAGAGCATGAGGGCAGTGAGTTATATATATCTAATTGTAGTTGCTTGTTCGGTTCACAGTAACGTTGGACAGAATGTACAGTTACACACCAGGGTTTTGCATCACTTCAGGACTGGCTCTGAACCTGGTTGTTCTCAGGCTAGCTGATCTGAGGAGAGGAATTCTTATATTTCTGACTCTGCTCTTGTTTACTAGAAACTGGAGCAAAGCTGGTCATTTTCTTTGAATCCTTGTCGTTTTACAGTCCTTTCGGGTGGTCAGTCTCCCCTTGGCTAGGAATTCTTGCCTCAACCAGCTTTGTGGCACCAGTATTCAAGCTGCCATCGAAGTCTCCCCGTACAGGCACCAGACAGAATGAATCTTTACAAACTGTTGTTTAGTGACCATTTCAAGTTAAAATGGCACTGAAAAAAGTGATTTATGAACGTTTTTCACGCTTACGACTGCTGCAGCATCCCCACGGTCACGTGACCAAAATTCAGCTGCTTAACAACTGACTCATATTTATGACGGTTGCACTGTCCCGGGGGTCACATGATCCCCTTTTGTGACCTTCTGACAAGCAAAGTCAATGGGAAAGCCAGATTCACTAAACATCCAGGTTGCTGACTTGACAACTGTAGTGGACTCACTTAACAACTGTGGCAAGAAGGGTCATAAAATGGGACAAAACTCACTTAACTGTCTCATTTAGCAATGGAAATTTTGGGCTCAGTGGAGGTTGTGAATCAAGGACTACCTGTATTCAACCTTTCCCCTCCAATCCGACCACTATAGCATCCCAAAGCCACAATCCTTGGAAAACCACCTGCCTGTTACCATTTCATCTTGACAGGTTATAGGGACTTTTTTAGGAAAAAGAAAAAGTCACATCCAGCCCCCGTTTTATTTATGTATGAATTATGGGCTATGTTC
>NW_015386799.1:630200-674473 GCF_001527695.2 Protobothrops mucrosquamatus
AATAATAATAATAATAATAATAATAATAATAATAATAATAATAATAATAATAATAATAATAATAATAATAATAATAATAATAAAGTTGGAAGGGACCTTGGAGGTCATCTAGTCCAACCCCCTGCTCAGGCAGGAAACCCTATACCATTTCGGACAAATGGCTGTTCAGTCTCTTCTTAAAAACTTCCAGTGTTGGAGCATTCACCACTTCTGGAGGCAGGTTGTTCCACTGGTTAATTGTTCTAACTGTCAGGAAGTTTCTCCTTAGTTCTAGGTTGCTTCTCTCCTTGCTTAGTTTCCACCCGTTGCTTCTTGTCCTGCCTTCAGGCACCTTGGAAAATAGCTTGACTCCCTCTTCTTTGTGGCAGCCCCTGAGTTAGTTGCGAAGTCATGTCCGACCCATCGTGACCCCATGGACAACGCTCCTCCAGGCCTTCCTGTCCTCTACCATCTTCTGGAGTCCATTTAAATTCACGCCTACTGCTTCAGTGACTCCATCCAGCCACCTCATTCTCTGTCATCCCCTTCTTCTATTGCCCTCAATCTTTCCCAGCATTAGGCTCTTCTCCAGTGAGTCCTTCCTTCTCATTAGGTGGCCAAAGTGCTTGAGTTTCAACCTCAGGATCTGGCAATTGCTGGTGACCACCCTTAGCATCTGGGCAGAATGGCAACACCCACAGTAGATGGACAAAATTTGAGAAGACAGCCTTGTCCTATGCCTGGAGGAAGCTGAACTCTTTAGTTTCTTCTTTTTTCCTGGGCTGGTATTTGTTTTTGTGCTATGTTAAGTGGACAGCTGATCAACACAGTTTCTGTCTTCTGTCTCAAAAGAATCAGCAATGATTGTCAGGTGGGACTCTAAGGCTGCAAAAAAATGGCCAAACGTCTCCAACAACACTTCTCATCATCATAATATGATATTTTCTAGTCATAATAATTACGGCTTTCCAAGAAGGAATAAGAAGTAATGCCATGTTGTGGTAAGACTCATTCCCTACACTTTAGAAACGGGGCCCCCGGTCTGGTCTCATCACACAATGTGTGTTGTTTCGGCCAACTGAGTTACTTCTTTTCTGACTCTGCTTGGGCCTATTTGAAATACCCACCCCCCAACTCATCTTTTATGTGTTTTGATATATTTTTTTTCATTTTAAATCATAATGACCTTGCAGAGCTTGTGGGCAGTCTCTGTTCCCATATCGATGGTCCTTTGTGTCTCATCCCAACTCCAGCTTCTTGACTAAAGGAAGCCATGACACTTTCCTTCCCACCCACCCATTTTGTGCCAGCTTTTCCTATAATTTGTTGGCGTTCAATTCCTTAGGTCTTATGCTCCCACCCTCCAACCTATCTGCAGTATCAACATGCCAACATAATTATAACTATTAGGAAAATAGCTAGTTTGAAAGTTGCCCAGGTGCTACCATTTTACCATTAAATATCATTTCATTATTTTAACGGAATAACTCAATAACAAGAGTTCGAAGGGACCTTGGAGGTCTTCTAGTCCAAACTCCTGCTGAAGCAGGAGTCCCTGTACTATTCTGGACAAATGGCTGTCCAATCTCTTCTTAAAAGTCTCTGGTGAAGGAGCACTCACAACTTTTGGAGGCAGGCTGTTCCACTGATTGTTTCTCGCTGTTAGGAAATTTCTCCTTAATTCCAGATTCGCTTCTCTCTTCGTTAAGTTTCCATCCGTTGCTTCTTGTCCTGCCTTCAGGTGCTTTGGAGAATGGGTTGATCCCCGCTTCTTGGTGGCATGGAGATGCGTGCATGGACGAATGGTCACTTGGTAGCTGGGAAGTTTCCTTGGATAGCAAAGGCTCAGTTGTTGTTTCTGTTTTGCAAACCACCAAAGAACTTCATAAACACACTAAAAACATGAACTTAGATTGAGGATCCATTAGAATGTATTTTATTTCCTGGGGGGGGCATATAGAGGAGGGAATTTTTGCTATAGTGGGATTGGCACTAACTCAGGAGATGAAATGCTGATGGCCTGACTTTGACAGTCTTCTACAGAGTTGCAGCATCGATTTCCTTATTGTGTATTTCCTGTATTTCCTTATTGTGTATTTCCTGCATTTCAGAGTTATTTGTTTTCTGCATTTCAAGATGAAAGATTGCTCCGGGTCAGCTCCAAATTAATGGATTAAAGAAGGGTCTAGAATTAGAAATGGCTTGGGGTGGAAGTGCTACAGAATTAGACTCTGAAGAAGGGGTTAGGTTAGGGCAAAGAGAGGCAGTCTTAAACTTATGAAAAGATTACTGTTAAACCAGCAAGACCGTTTCTTCGAAGGAGTCATTTATTATCATCAATACTCATATCAGATTTTGCCTGGCAGCTATTTTGAAAGCAGACCTCAATGTGCATCCATAGAAGCAGCTCTTTCAAATCTTTTTAAAGGACTCGTTTTATTTCTTGTCCTAAGGTTTATGCTTAAATCAGTAAAAAATTACAGTGGGTAATGGTAACATTTTATTTCTATTAAGTACTTTCTATTGAACTTAACAATATTGACCTCTGATAAATGCAGTGCACCAGAGATGCTAATGCATTTTGTTAAAGTCAAACCACAGGCTAATCACAAATGTTGTGTTACAATTCTTGGGAAAAAAATAATAGAATCATAGGGCTGGAAGGAACCTTGGAGGTCACCTAATCCAATTCCCAGGTTAAGGCAGGAGACCCTATTACATTCCAGACAAATGGTTTTACACATAGCAAAAGTTCCTGGAACGTGCCTGCATTATTTGGAAGGAGGAAGCAATGGAGGGATAAGATGTCTCTTAAACCTTCGCCGTTTGCAATTGTCAGCTTTTGTGCAGACAATGACCCATTAGGCTATGGTGTTATGTACTGGATACAATATATAATTTAATTTGTGGATGTGTCAATTAAGGTAATTACAGAGTACAGATTCTGCTTTATTCGGCAAATCACATTTTTCTCTTCTTGCTGAATAATGTAATTTTACCTGAACAGGCTCTTTACCTGAGACTTCTGGGGGGCCTTTAGCCAGGGTTCAATTTCCTTTGAAAGAACAGCTTGCTGAACAAGAATGGTTTGGATGTATTAAGAAATATGTTAGTTATGGAGAGATTGGGACAAGCAGTTTAAATACTCCATAAGAAAAAAGTACAGTATATTGTGTTATCCGATTCCTAGAAAAAACCCTAGCAAGAGATAAGATAACCTTTATTGACATTTTTATACTGTGGGCACAATGGCACACATCAAAAATAAAATTTAGTTGCCCGCTCTCAAAGTGAAACACATACATGACACACACCTAAACATACTATGAACAACATATGTATAGACCCACATCCCTACATATACGTAGCAATAAATATTAAATATTGTCCATCTTGAATATATAACGGAAGGAGGAAGCTTGAGAGTTCACAAGGTTAATGCTGTATGGAATGAAACTATAGCTGAATCTGGAAGTCCTGCTTCGGATACCACGAAGCCTCCTCCCAGAAGGTAACAAGGAAAACAGGTTGTGAAGAGGATGTGTAGTGTCCCAGATAATCTTACGGACCCTGCTCAAGCAGCGCTTCTGTGCTATGTCCTGGATGGGAGGGAGGGAACTGCCAATGATCTTTTCGGCCATTCTCACCACTCTCTGCACCGCCTTTCTGTCTGAAGCAGTGAGGCCTCCAAACCAGACTGTGATGCTGTATGACAGGATGCTCTCGATCGTCCCCCTGTAGAAAGTGGTCAGGACAGGGGAAGGAAGATGTGCTTTTCTCATGCGGCGCAGAAAATGCAGGCGCTGCTGTGCCCGCTTCACCAGTTTCTCACTGTTGAGCGACCAAGCCAACCTACTCGTTAGCTGCACACCCAGAAATTTGATGCTGGTAACCATCTCCACAGGTGAATCATTTATGCACAGAGAAGAAGTGTGGCTGTGCCTGCCTTTTCTGAAATCAACAATGATCTCTTTGGTTTTTCCGGTATTCAAAACTAGGCTGTTTTCCTTACACCAGTTCACCAACCCTTCAACCTCCTTGCGGTAACCTTCCACTTTGTCATCCTGAATAAGGCCCACTACTGTTGTATCATCTGCAAACTTCACAATATGGTTGGTGGCAAACCTATCACAACAGTCATGGGTCAACAGGGTGAACAGCAGTGGACTTAAGACACAGCCCTGAGGAGAACCTGTGCTCAAGAAAATGGTATTAGAGGTATTTGTTCCAACTCGCACATATTGGGGCCTGTTGGTAAGAAAATTTAAGACTCCAGTTGCACAAAGGAGTGTTTAAGCCTAAAAGGCCCAGTTTGTCTACTAGATGCTGGGGAATGATTGTGTTAAATGCCGAACTGGGAGTTGAAGTCCACAAGCCTTAAAGTTGCCAGTTGATTTAGACCAGGGGTAGGCAACCTTGGCTCTTTTATGACTCGTGGACTTCAACTCCCAGAATTCCACAAGTCATAAAAGAGCCAAGGTTGCCTACCCCTGATTTAGACAGTAGTTAAGATGGTGCCAGATAGGAAAACCTTATAAACTTAGAATGCAATCCTGTTTTTCCTCCCAACTTGAACATGGATAGCAAAATTGTTTATCATCTTTTAACCATTCAAAGAGTGGAAACATGTTAATTTCACTTTCCCTTCTCAGTCAACCCCTTAGCAATTGTAATATGTCACAGGCCAGATGGGACAATAAAATATTTAGAATAAACAATTTTCAGCGCTGAATTAGAGAGGAAACCAAATCAGGCAGAAGTCTTTCCATCAGTGTTATAGCAAACATCACTGTAGCCCACAGTCACTTTTTGGAGGATCCAGGTCTGTCTCCCTTCACTCCAAACTTTTACAGTTTTCCTAAAAAGAAAAGGATATAAGCCAGTGGTGGGATTCAGCCAGTTCGTACCACTTCGGCAGAACTGATAGCTAATTTTTTGTTGCCCAGGCCCAGAACGGACTTCTGGAAGCAGCATCCCCACAGAGAACCGGTTGTTCACATATTTGAATCCCACCACTGATGTAAGCTACCTGTGTGCATACTCACATTGTTTAGACCAGAGGTCTTCAAACTTGGCAACTTTAAGACTTGTGGACTTCAACTCCCAGAATTCCTCAGCCAGCGTGCCTGGCTGAGGAATTCTGGGAATTGAAGTCCACAAGTCATAAAAAGGCCAAGTTTGAAAACCCCTGCCCTAACTGAATGTTTATAAGTCAAGGACTACTGTAATTATCACTTCCTATTTTGTTAACAACTGTTAGATTAAGAAGGTGAGAAAGAGCATCAATAGGAAATAAACTGGGTAGAATGACTCTGTGGCATGCACACTGCTGAGCACAACTTCCTTTATGTTACACAAAATGTTCTTTCGACAATGATATCAATTTTTCCAATGAATGCTTTTCAAACTGCTGGCCTAGAACCATAAAGACACATGAGCTGTTTTTTTCTATATAAGTGTCTGTTAGAATAGGCTGCTTTCATCTTTTCTGAGCTGGTAGATACTCTGTCCATGCTCTGAAAACACATTGACGTTGCCCTTGTGAACACACCAGTCACAGAATCCCATTTACCAAAGGCAACCCAACGATGCTAAAAAGATTGAAAACTTTGCCCAGAACTTAGAACAAGACACTTCTGCTCTCAGCTGCAACACACATAAGATTATATGCACCCAAGAAATGGACAGATTGACACTAAAGATAAAAGAGAAAGGAGACTCAGCGTATTTTAGAATATGTGATAATTTTTATCAGTGGCTAGATAAACGAGTTAGAGAGAAAGGAATGTGATATGTGACATTGAATATACATTAGTAAGAAGACTATTGAGTGATTAACATATTGTTTATGATAATTAATTATTATTCATTGCTGTTTAAATACATGAACCCAGACAACATGCTGTTTGCTAAATATTAAGAATGTTATTTTAAAAAAAATCCTAACCCTAAACTTAACCTCGACCCTAATCCTAGCAGAAGGCCAGAATACAATGGAAAATTCAAACACCAGATTTTTGCTCCAGGAAGAATAAAATGTCAATTTCAAAAAAAGAGATAATAATACACAGAGAAGCTTGATATGCACCCTGCCTAAGTTTCATCAGTAGCAGAGCACATGATTGACAGGCTTTACAAATGTTTGGAGGATTCCTTGGACATATCTGTAATGTTCCCATCACTTATGTACAGGTAGTTCTTGATTTACAATCATTTGTTTAGTGACTGTTGAAAGTTACAACAGCACTGAAAAAAGTGACTTATGACCACCGTTCCTCACACTTACAACCACTGCAGCATTCCCCATGGTCACATGATCAAAATTCAGATGAATGGCAACTGGCATGTATTTACAACGGTTGCAGCATGCCAGGGTCACGTGATCACCATTGGCAGCCTTCCCAGCTGGTTTCCGATAAGCAAAGTCGGTGTCATGGTTCCGACAGATGAAACCCTTCAAAAGAACTTCGAGGCGTTGTTTACCTTAAAGAATCTTTTATTCGGGAAACAAAGTATCGGCACTACATAGTTGAACCCAAAAGCTAAATTCCCCTCCCCTGGATACAAAGTAACAAAGTACAATTCCCACCCCCAATAAACAGTCATAAATCACATTCCCCAATTAGTTTGAAGGGCGGGCTTTCTCCCCAGCTCTCCAGCCCGCCAAAACGTTATCAGCTCAGGACCCAGTTTGTCCTTGGATTCCCACAGCAGAGTTATTATTATTATGACTAACTGAACTCTTATCCCAATCCCCCCTCCCAGCACCAACTAATTCTAAAAGCATAGAGAAAATGGCTGCATTTTCATCTGTGGTCAAAGTAAGAACATCCGATGTTAGCAGCGTTGACAGTCGGATTTGCTTAACAACTGCAGTGATTTGCTTAAAAACTCTGGCAAAATAGGTCATAAAACTGGACATGATTCGCTTAACAATTGCCTTGCTTAGCAACAGATATTCGGATCCCAGTTGTGGCTGTAAGCCAAGGACTACCGATGATTGGTTGTTTGTTTTTCCTCCTTGATCAAGAAAACAGCTGTCCCTCCAGAGATGCAGGCATGCTTCTCCGATGATGGTAAAGTGAGAATTGCATTGATGCAGTTATGTCTTCATTTGAAGTGACAAAGGCAGAGAGGTCCAGCTACAATAGCAGATGGTTTGAAGGCCATCTTTTCTGAAGCAATTCTTTTATAGCTAATGATATGCACATGAATGCTATAATGGAGTGATGGCAAACCTATGGCACGCGTGCCAGAGGTGGCACTCAGAGCCCTCTCTGTGGGCACACCTGCCGCCGCCACTGCCACCAGCTTGCGCCTGGAGTGGCAGCCCCACCCAGCACAAAGGAAGCGAAGCAGCTGGCTAGCAAGCTCCAGTAGAGGTGGTAGAGCAGGCCTCCATGCGCTCGCTGGCTTCTATGTGCGGGGGCTGATGGTGTCAGGCAGCAGCCACCCCTGCCTCGCCTTGCCCTGCAGCAATGGCAACCCCGCCCTACCCCCCCACAGGACGAGCCTCCTGCCCACCGCCCCACCCACCAGAGACCCCCTGGATCTCCCCCATCCTGCCCAGCCCCTACAGGCATCCCCCCCCACGAGCAACATCAAGGTAGCCACGCCTACCCCAGCCACGCCCACTCAGTCTGCCGTGACCACCGCAGCCACGCCCACCCAGTGGGCCACGCCCCCCTGCCCCCCTTGAGGGCACCACAATGCTGATGCGGCCCTGGCACTTTGTGATACATAAGTGGGTTTTGGGTTGCAGTTTGGGCACTCGGTCTCTAAAAGGTTCGCCATCACTGCTATAATGTATTGGTAAGCTGAATTTCAGCCTCGTATCAATAAGAACAGTAAACTCTGAAACTGTCTTCATCAAGCCTTGTTTCATAATTTGAGGGATAAATGAAAGAGCTGAGATGGAAGAAGAAGCCCATGGCAATATCTGTAGAAGATTAAAGAACATGCACAGTGGTATTACTCTGGAGGTCCATACTTCTTCCATGCTTCCAATTTTCTGCCAATGGTTAAAGGCTAGGATTTTCTTCCAGGTTAGGATGGTGGTTGAGCCCCTTGGGTTTGACTTCTGGTGATCTATATCCTTTTTGTCTGATGCATCTTCTTTTCAATTTTCTAAACTGTAAATCACTCAGAGTAGCTGTGGAGTTAGGCATCCACAAATTGAATCAATAATAAAAAATATTTCTTTATAAAAATGTGGGGTTTGTTTGTTACCAGTTTGGGTCACAGGATCCACATAAAGTGTGTACTGGTTTGAAAGCAGGCCTTTGCATTCCCATGACCAGGAAACCAAAGTTCATTATTGATGGCTCAACATCATGGGTGCAAAAATGATATGGCAGGGAGTGGATTCCGCTGTGTCAGAACCTATAACACTTGCTCTTTCTTCTCAGAATTTTTGTATGGCAGAAGGAAAACCGGTTACAAGTCCTCTTCACACTATTTCCAAGGATTTAGGAGACGAACTCAGAGACAGTATTGATGTATGAGTTACACACACCTTGTGCTCTGATTAACAACCTGTGTAGTCACTTAATGAGTGCATCAGGGACAGCAGGGGTAAAGGATCATTAAGTGAGGTGATCGCAAGGACACAGGGCAGGAGTAGGCAACCGTGGCTCTTTTATGACTTGTGGACTTCAACTCCCAGAATTCCTGAGTCAGCATGGCTGGTTCAGGAATGCTGGGTATTGAAGGCCACAAGTCATAAAAGAGCCAAGGTTGCCTACCCCTGGCATAGGGCATTTGCTTAACAACTCTCATGACTTGTGACCATAATGGACAGGCACAGGCTCCATTTAGATCAGGGTTAGTCAACCTTGGCTCTTTTATGACTCGTGGACTACCTGTATGTCATGCTAGTGTAATTTTATATTAATATGTGTTACTTTATTTTAATGTATTCTGACATGGATAAATTTATGATAAGGAATGATAGCTTTAACTTCTAATAAATACTGTCCATAGAAATTCGGCTGCTGGTAGGGCAGGACTTCCAAAATGTTTTAACTGCTACATTTCTCATATTACGTAAGCCAATGTATACCAAATTCAGTTGTAAATGATTTTTTTTCTCCCCAAAAAATGAAACCAACACTGCAAATCGCCCTTGTTCTTCGGGAGTAACATTGAACCTGGTAAGATTTTACTCTGAGTAGACCTTCTACTCTTTATTTGCAGAGGAAACACTGGTTTCCTGTAGCAACTAGACCAAGAGCGTAGAATTAGGGTCTAGGTTTTGTTAGTGGAGGTGTCTCTTTTCTGAGTTCAGGAAGTTGTGATGCAAGGAAAGGGCTGGGTTTGGGGTTTGGAAACCTTTTGTAAAGGCAGCCCCTGGCCGGCCCCTGTTTCATTTCCACATCAGCAGGGACGGTTGGCAGAGCGTGGAGCTGCCCAAGCCAAACTGGAGATGCTTGTCAAACCTATTGGGAGGATCTTTGTGGCTCTTGGTATAATCCTCTTTCTGGGATGCCCGGGACAAGGTAAAATTTCCGGTGGCTGTTCTTTTTCCTAATCTCCTTGATATGATGTGTTAACAAATACGAGATTTGCACGGCAATTCTGTACATGTTGATTCAGGAATAGGCACCAATGGAGTACAGATGGGCTTACATCCAAAGAAATGAGGAGGAGAATAGCTCCAAAATTTTGGGCTCTGGCGGAAGATGTTCATCTCCCTGGAGATTACGCTTAGAAAGTGACAGCCATATCCCTTCTCCAAGTAGGAATGGGGAGGTTCGTAACTAGAGTGGACTGAAAGGTGGGATAGCCATTCCCACGTTTTTTAAAAAAAAATTTTAAAAAAAGATGCGCATTCTTCAGACATAAAGGCATAATCCCCGAAGCTTAATAAGAGCAACAAAAAATGAATTTGTTAAAGGAACATAAACAGAGTCTTGGAGTGTTTCTTTATGATTCTGTTGGCGTTTAATATTTCTATTTGTTGTTCTGTCTTTAAATGTTTTCAAGAGCTCTTCTGTTTTTGAGCAGGATGAGGAAACTGTCCCACCCTCATTTATGATCAGTGTCTGTAGGGGTGCCGTAGCAGCTCACCATATTCCATGCAGAGTCTATAGCAGCAATGGAGGTGGAGGTGGATTGGGGTTTTGTTCCATTTTATAGTGGGAAGGTGCTTTAATCATAAACGTTGGGAGCAACAGCTGAGTAAAAAGGTACAGTTCCTTATGCAATTAAAATATGATTGTCTTAAAGAGGATTCTATTTTCCTGCAAGTAGTAATACAAACAATATTAAGGTAATAATAATAAAAAGTTTTAAACCCCCCCCCCCAAATTATAATCTCTGGAAGACGGATTACAGAACTAACTACACAAATTTGGAAGGAGTAAAGCATACAGCTTTACCATTACAAAAAAAATTCTGTGCATATTCTGTTACAATTGGCAACTGTACCTTAAAATACGATGCACGTGATAAAATACAGAAGTTAAATTCAAAAAGCAGTGTAATGTGACACTACTTGAGTGCACTTTAAATTTATATATGTATCCAGAACCAAGAATGTACTGGACACGCCAATTATATATATGTTTACTCAGTTGTCTATGGAGATTCTCAATCATCCAGGTCGTGGTTGTCCCAAAGATGCTTTTCTAAAAGGCAACTGGACTTTCTTGGTTTTTTCTTTGCAAATTTTTTGTTTCTCATCCAAGAAGCATCTTCAGTTCTGACTGAATGGTAGGGATGGTTTCCCCCACCATCCAAACAGAACTGAAGAAGCTTCTTGGATGAGAAGTGAAATGTTTTCAAGGAAAAAACACTAAGAAAGTCCAGTTGCCTTTTGGAAAACCTCCTTTGGGATGTGTTTACTCAGAATTTAATATGATTTACGTTGAACTAGCTGCTGCAGTCTAAGGCAACAATCCAATAAAGCTGTAAAGATTGATCTGCTAGTTCCGTTCCAAAGACATTTGTTTTGTGCCAGTTATGTAGAGAAAAATTCAAAATGATAATTGGAAAAAAATATGACATTATCCATTTTTAGTTCTTGGATATCTGGGCTGCAAAACTCCTTATGTCTGCTAGATGGCAGCAGTGTGATACACTTTTCTGGTTCATTATTATCATTCTACACCCTGTGGAATTGGCCTGGGTTGTGGTGCAATAAACCATATTAGATGAAAAATGCAACTCTACATAGCCAGTTTGATATGGCTTCACACTTCCCCTTGTGAGGAAAGACAAACCAACTAGGAACAGACTTGTGTTACAATGGTTATCAAGAATAAAGCTGATTTTTAAGCCAGTGTTTGCTATTGGCTTACAAATGGTGATTTGTTTTGGGACTTAATTATAACTCTGAGTACACTGGGAAGTTACACGTTAGGCTTTTAGCAGGCAATCATGCTCCCTTAATCACAGTTTAGGACCCATTTTTCTCCCTGCTTCTTCTTTCTGCTTGGCACCTTTTAAGAAACAACATTAGCAGCTCCCTTGGCATCCTAGCAAGATATTTGAAAAGGGCATTACTTTTTTTTTCTGTTAGAACATTAGGTTTGTCTTGTGATGCAAAAGGAAATTGATGTAAGTGTGAAGCAATTGAGGTCTCTGTTCTTTACAGGTTACCACACAGGATGCTTTTGCTCAGAACAAAACTTCCACTTCCAGTGAGCTAAATTCCTGCTGGATATAGGAGTACAATGTTCAAAAGCTGAAAGACAAATCACAAATTATCCCGATATATCATATTTTCTATCCCCATCCTCATTTTTAAAATGCTGATCTTTCTCTGCTCAGTCAGGGATGCTTCTGGACATAGGACAGTGACAAGAGTAAGGTCATACCATGTGCAAAATTATCACGAACAATCACCCTTAAAGAGCAATCCAGGGAGGGAATTTCAAGGCCATTTGTTCATGAGTGATTTATAGCAGTGGTGGCGAACCTATGGCACGCGTGCCAGAGGCGGCACTCGGAGCCCTCTCTGTGGGCACATGCACGTCGCCCCAGCCCCGCCTCCTCCCACGGCCCCCTCACGAGCAGGAGAGTTGCCCCCAGGCACGGCCCACACAATGCTGCGCAGCCAAGGACATGGTAGCCGGGAAGTGGGGACAAGACTCTGCCCTTGCACCCCATCGCGTGCAGATGATGCTGCAGGGCATGGGTGGAGGGCGTGGCCACCATGGCGCTGCTGGGCTGCCTGGGTGATCTGTGGTGGGCTGTGGAGGAGGTGGGTGGACCAGCGGGCACGGCGGAGCGGGGACAGGGTGGGAAGGTGGTTTTTGGGCACTCGGTCTCTAAAAGGTTCGCCATCACTGATTTATAGCATTACTCAACTATTGTAATTTATATTATCCTGATGAGATAAAGCCTAGAATTCCTGGTGCTTTTTGAGCTTGGATATTTGCTTGCGCATGACTGATTCTGTTACCTAGTTGAAGTGTCTACAAGAGAACAACTAAGCTCGGAGAGTACCAAGAATTCCACAATTCAACTCTTAGCAATAGATATTCTTTTCTATTGGAGATGAAGTCTCCATCAGGGATCTGTGTCTATGAGAAAATAGCTGAGTGATGCTACACAATGCTAGAAATGACTAGGTCCAAAGTCACTCAATAAATAGTAAGTGTGGAAGACTGATTAATGTTGTGGGGGGGGGGGAGTTGGACAGAATAGGGCATGGTTGACTGGCTGAAACCCTGAAGAAAGACACCCAGTATTAAATATGAAAAAGGCTACCACACTGTCCAAATTTTTCTCTTTTGTACCAATCTTATTGATACTTCTGGTATTAAATAAATTTCTGATGCAGCAAATCTTTGAGTTACACTTTCACTGTTGAGCGAATTTAATTATGAGTTTGATTTATTTAATTGTATACGGTGCAGTATGCAATTAAGTATGTTCTTATGTTGTCTCTCTCATATATAATATCATAATGTGCCATTTTGTATTCAAGTCACTCCACTCTAGAGCAGGGCTTTTCAACCAGGGGTACGGGTACCACCTGTGGTACATTGGCACCTGGCAGGTGGTACGCGACCATCCTAGAAAAGTGGTAGCGGGGGAGGGGAAATGAGCTGAACCGGTGGCAGCACCACAGAAGTCTGAGCGAGAAATGACTGGAGCTACAGGGCTGTCAGGGCTCAGTGGAAGCGCCAGGATCAGCGCCAGGCTCCAGTTGGAGCTCGGCGCTGATCCTGGCGCTTCTGCTGAGCCCAGAAGAAGCGCCGATCAGCTGGAATGTTGCAGCATCTCCAGGGTCTTGTGATTTACATTCAGATGCTTGGCAACTGATTCATATTTATGATGGTCACAGTGTCTCAGGGTCATGTGAAGTGACCAAAACCTGCTGCAACCATCCAGCAGACAGGGGGAATAAAAACCAAACATCCCCCCATCCCACCTCCGCTGCCAATCCCCAACAGAAATGCTCACAACAATGAAAACCTCGAACAGGAGGAAGAGCGCCGCTGGGTGGGCAGGCAGGTGTCTTGCTCGGCTGTGGCTTGGGAGGCACTTTTTTCAGTGCCATTGTAACTTCGAACAGTCATTAAGCGAACTGTTGTAAGTCAAGGACTACCTGCATTTTATCACTTTTTTCCTTTTTCCTTTTTTTTTGGTCATCAAGTTTTTGACCCCTTGCTAGGTGACTGGTGGTACTCGGATATTGCCATATCCTAAAAGTGGTACAATGGGTGAAAAGGTTGAAAAGCCCTGAGAATGGCTTTTGATACAAGAGTGTTAATCCAGCATACCTCTCCTGCTCTCTGTCAGTTTGAAAGACAGGCATAGCCCAACTCTATTTTGTAACTTCCTTCACGTTTACAATTAGGCTGCTGCTGAAGAAAGACAAATGATGTAAGATCCTGCAGGTTGGGGAGCCAGCGTCATCCATTTGGGTTCTTAATCAGCTAGTACTTATGACAAAAATTATCCTTCAAAGCTAGTATAAATGAGTTTTCTGGAGATATGGTTGAAAATATGGATTAATAGTTTTAATCAAATAGATCAACTTCCAATGGTTTTCCTTAGTTTTGTTTTATTGACAAGAAGCCTGGTGATTCTCAGAAGAATAGGAAAATCATTTAATATTGCAAACTGAAGGAAATGTAACAGAAAGATGCTATCATAAAAGCTCAGTAAGACTGGGGTAAAAACAGCAATGAAGACCGAACACTGCTAAAAAGTCTGCTCTATAACCAACTAATAATTTCTGAGAGAGGAATGAAAGATTAAGTCTGTAAATTGTTCAGCATGAGTTCAAATGCTTCTTTCTGTTCAGAAATAGAAGAAGAAAAAGCTTCAAGGGAATGTGGTTAGTCTAAAAAAAGAAAAGGGGTTAAATGATTTAAATGATTCAGTCACTTAAATCATCAAATATCAAGGAAACATCTGCAGCCACGGTTTCCCACAACTGATAAGCAGATGTAAGAATGTACCATGTTCCTAATTAACTAAGAGGGGTGGCTGGGTGGGTGGGGGGCATTAGGGGATAGGGATAGGGTCTCTCCAGTCTGATACTCTGGAGATGGGAGGTGTGTTTGGAATTATAGTTGCATGCCTGATGGACAACAGATTGAAAAAGTTGAGTTGTCCTTTTCCCATCATCTTTTTTTTCTGCTAAATATCCCCATCGCCTGCGCTTGGGTGTGTGCTACATCAAGATAGCCTATATCCCAACCAAGGCCTTCCACATTACTGAACATTCCACCTCACGTCCTCTCCAGGCAAAATAGACTTCTATGGAAGCTCTCTAGAGAAACTTGAACTGTTGCCCTTTAAATCAGTGGTTCTCAACCTGTGGGTCGGGACCCCATTTGGGGTCGATCGACCATTTCATGGGGGTCGCCAAGCAAAGCTGTCTGCCATTCTTTTTGTCTGCCATTTTTTTCCCCCTTTTCCGGTGGGTGCCTTACCTCCCTTGGGCTGGGCCAGCTGGTGGTCGGCCTGCTCCGTCTCTGCCGCTTGCCAGCTACGCCTCGGCCGGCGCAGGGGGCGGAACCACGCATGCGCGGTGCTCCCGGGCAGGGAAAGTCCTCGACTTACGACCGGTTGGGTAGTCCTTGACTTACGACCGGTTTAGTCCTCGACTTACGACCGGTTTAGTCCTCGACTTACGACCGGTTGGGGTCGCGGCATTAAAAAGGTTGAGAACCACTGCTTTAAATGGAGGGGCTGATCTGAGAAGGCTTTGTAGTGATTCTCATTTCTTTTCATTTAGAATAAAATAGAGCTGGAAGGGATCTTGGAGGTCTTCTAGTCCAGCCCCTTGCTCGAGTAGGAGAACCTAAACCATCTCAGACAAGTGACTGTCTAGCGTCTGTTTAAAAATCTCCAGTGATGAAGCGCCCACGATTTCTGGAGACAAGCTGTTCCACTGGTTAATTGTCCTCACTGTTAGGAAGTTTCTCCTTAATTCCAGGTTGCTTCTCTCTTTGTTCAGTTTGCAACCATTGTTTCTTGTCCTGCCCTCTGGTGCTTTGGAGAATAACGTGACCCCCTCTTCTTGGTGGTAGCCCCTCAAATACTGGAATATTGCTATCATGTCGCCCCTGTTTCTTCTTTTCTTTAGACTAGCCAAACCCAAGTCCTGCAGCCATTCTTCCTATGTTTTAGTCTCCAGGCCTTTGATCATTTTAGTTGCTCTTCTCTGAACTCTCAACATCTTTTTTGTAGTATGGTGACCAAAACTGCTTGCAGTATTCCAGGTGTGGTCTTACTAGGGTTTTATAAAGCGGTACTAATACTTTGTGTGATCTTGATTCTATGCCTCTGTTTATGCAACCCAGGATTGCATTAGCTTTTCTGGCTGCTGCTGCACACTGCTGGACTCCAAGGTCCTTCTCACAGTTACTGTTTTTGAGCCAGGTCTCGCCTAATCTGTACTTGTACCTTTGATTTTTCCTGCCTAAATGTAAAACTTTGCTCTTCTCCACATTAAAATTCATTTTGATGGCTAGGGCCCATTGTTCAAGTCTGTCAAGATCTTTTTGGATCCTGAGTTTGTCTTATGGGGTGTTGGCTATTCCTGCCAGTTTAGTGTCATCTGCAAATTTGATGAGTTCCCCTTGTCTTCCCTCATCTAAGTCATTAATGAAGATATTGAAGAGTACTGGGTCTAAGAACGAGCCTTATAGTGCCCCACAGCTTACTTCTCTCCATGTGGATGTATTGCCGTTGAGGACTACTTGCTGAGTATGGTTTGTCAGCCAGCTACAGATCCATCTGATGGTGTTGTTGTCTATTGTATCCCACCTTTTTCTAGCTTACTAAGCCAGGATCTACTCCCATTATAATGTTATGATTTAGATGTGTGGCCCACTAATAATTAGCAATAATTTATTTGCTGAGAAATTGTAAAGAAGCTGTACAAATTCCTTGTCACACACAGTTCACTTAGTTTTTAGTTTCGTCTCTCTTCTAGCTCTTCACCAACCTAAATTAATACAAAACGAAGTGCAGTTTACTCACTTCTCCTTTCTTCATAAAAAACTGTCCCAGGATCCTTGCAGGTTTGTGCATTTCTTGATTTACCAGGTTTGTGTTTTGGGGTAAATGTGAGAATAACACCTCCCGTGTTCACAAAGAAATGGTATTTCAGCTCTACCTGTTCATTGTTATGATGTCATTAATTGAAACTTAAGTTATGACAGAATTATGAACAATCCACCTTACGTCAAATAGAAGAACACGAGTAAGAGATTTTAGGACAGATGACTTGGCTCCCCATAATGCAGGTAGTTCTCGACTTACAACAGTTTGTATAGTGACCGTTTGAAGTTACAACAGCATTGAAAAAAGTGACTTATGACCATTTTCACACTTACGACTGTTACAGCATCCCCATGGTCACATGATCAAAATTCAGACGCTTAGCAAAGGACTCATATTTGTGACGGTTGCAATGTTCTATCTAGGGGGTTATATGACCACCTTTTGCGGCCTTCTGACAAGCAAGTCAATGGGAAAGGCAGATTCACTTAACAACCATGTTACTGATTTAACAATTGCAGTGATTCACTTAACAACTGTGGCAAGAAAGGTCGTAAAATGGGGCAAAATTCACTTAACACTTAATGTTTCGCTCAGCAACAGAAACTTTGGGCTCAGTTGTGGTTGTAAGTCAACAACTTTCGTTGATTATTTTAAGCCAATTTTAATCACTTCTACAGTAATTATTACAGGTAGTCCTCGGCCTACAACTACTGTACCTGTAATAATTACTGTAGAAGTGATTAAAATAAGAAAGAACAACTGGCTTAAAGTAATCGGAAACAGAGTTTGACCTAAGCTACCATGATCCAAGGCCAGTGTGCTAACCACTGTATCTCTCTTGTATGATCCATTACTTGGCTGTACAAAAAGACTCTCTTAACTTCCCCTTTTCTAATTTACCATGATGAGAACATCTGGATTTGCACAGGAGGAAAAAAAATTGACTGAGAAAAAAAAACTTCTATTTCCAGTTGTTGTTACAGGTAGTCCTTGACTTATCATCATTCATTCAGTGACCATTCAAAGCTACAACCATGCTGAAAAAATGGAATTATGACCATGCTCCAAGTTATGGCCATTGCATTGCCCCCCCCAAGTCACATGATCAAAATTTGGGTGCCTAGCAGCCTGGCCATACTTATAACTGCAGGAGGCTTCAATTCCCTCTCCCGCTCCTCATCTCCCCTTGTCTATGCCCTTTGGCCACCCTACATCCTGACTTATGGGGTGGCAACCACCGATTCTGGGGCTGCTTGCTATGCCTCATAAGCTTCAGCTACCCCAGCAAGCATTCATTCACCCAGCTGCCTTCACTTCCATTCTGTGGGAAGTCAGCCCCCCAGAGAAGGAAACATTAAAAGGGCAGAAAAATATATTTCCTCAAAGGATCTTAAAAAAGCAGGAAAGCATGCCCAGTTTTCTTAATAGCCCCAGGTCTCCCTCCCCCAAGCAGAAACCAGCTCTATAGAGATGCAGATGTAAACCATCAGGAAAGTTGAAGCTAAGAAATTAGGAAGACAAAGACCTAAAATCTGCATACCCCACCTGGGACAGGACATGGTAGGATTAACTCACAAAGGCAAAAAGGGCACACCCAAACTCAGGTCAGAATACATGACACAGGAAATAGCCTCAAAACAGGAACAGGAAATAACTCCAAACAAAAGGCTTCAGAGGGTATAAAAACCTATGCCCTACATGTGTTCAGTCCTTTTTTCACTTCTCTTGCTGCCAGAACCATCTTCCTGTCTGGCTCTCCTCTCCAATAAACTACAACCTTCTTCCCAAAGCAGTTGCCATGTTTATTCCCAGCTTGGATGAACCATGATGAAGACTTTTCTTCCAACAATTCCCTGCCCTGACTTTTTACCTGGGCTTTCTTTGTAAAGCTGCACTGCCATCGGAATGCTTTACAAAGATGTTGCACCTTTGCAAAAACTCTGAGAGCCACATATAGGAAATGTTTGATGGAGAAGCTGAGTCCAAAAAGGAGACAGCAAAAACAGTGAGATGTTTCTGTTTTGGTGACGGTGACTGGGCACAAAAGGCAAAACGTTGGTGCAGGGAACTGGAAGAGAAAACAGCTGGGTGAATGAATGCTTACTGGGGTGGCTGAGGCTTCCCAGGGCATTGCAAATAGCCCCAGAGCCATGTGGTTCTGGGGTGCTTGCCACCCCACATGGCAGAGTGCAGGGCTGCCAGAGATGGAGGGAGATGAGGGGAGGAGTTGGAGGCAGACCCTTAGCTTACTGAAGGGCTGGGAAGGAACAAGCCTGGAACGGTTTGGATTGAAGTGGATACGTGCTTAACAACTTGTGATTGTTAATGACCACAATGGGGACTGCAGGAATTACCAGCGTTAAATCGGTGTGGTCAATGACATTTCACTTTATGACTTACAACAACAAGCCTGATCCCAATTGTAGCCATTAGAAGAGAACTACCTGTACTTTTGTATGTGCTGACTTTTAAGTCATTCTATCCCATTTATCCCATCAGGTTTTTCAGTTCCCAAAATCTGGGAAATAATTGCCTTTCACTTCTGGCAGTTTGAAACGGTGACAAGGTGTCAGCCTTGCCTTTACAAGATTAGAACTGGAAGCTGAAGTCAGTAGGCATCCAAGGAGGCAGATCTCTGATAAATGGGCTTCTTGTCAAAAGAAAGTTTATGAACAGTTGCAGGAACTGCGTATATCTAGTTTAATGAAGAGAAGGGGTGACATGATAGCAGTGTTCCAATATTTGTGACATTGTCACAAAGAAGAGGGAGACAATCTATTCTCCAAAGCAACCAAGGGCAGGACAAGAAGTAACAAATGGAAACTTATCAAAGAGAGATTCAACCTGTCAGTGAGAACAATTAATTAATGGAACCATTTGCCTCCAGAAGTTGTGGTGCTTCATCAGTGGAGGTTTTTAATAAGAGATTGGACAACCATTTGTCTGGAATCGTATAGGATCTTCTGCTTGGGCAGGGGGTTAGACTAGAAGACCTCCAACGTCCCTTCCAACTGTATTCCATTCTGTATTCTGTAAGCCATTGCAAAAGAATTCCAGTGACGTTTATAGTGACATCAAGGTTTCAATCAGTGTGGGCATCTTTATGGTACAAATGGCTTAACCCAAGCTGATTTTTGGGAGAGATGATTTCACCCATCCTTTGTTCAGAACTAGCAACAGTAAAAATGCCCTCTTATTCCACAGGACTGGACACTTGCAATCTTCATACTGCAAAGCCATTAAACGAGCTTTGTAATTTCTCTTAAAAGATCTGAAAGTGAACGAACGAACGGATGGACGGACGGACGGACGGACGGATGGATGCATGAATGAATGATAGCTTTGCGGTGTGTCAATTACACCACAGCTAAACTGTACATTGGCACGACCTTCCAGTTCTGCTCTTGTGGTGGGAACATAAATACCAGGAACTTTTTTCAACCTATCCCAGAAGCCCTATGAAGTTCATTCATACTGGAATTTGCAGAAATTCACATTCTGAAACTTTTGAAAATGATTCCTCTCCATTGATATGGCGATTCCTGATTGTGTGCCTAGATGTGAAGTGAGTCACTTAACTAGGGGAGATGATTGACTCAGCCATGTCATGGAAACTTAGTTATCTATGTTGTGGTGAGAGAAAGGAAATGGGTTGAGTTTTTATATCAAGGTTGGCCAGGCCTGTTATACCGTTTGAAAAGGATGATGTTTGCAACTTTCTTCAACCCGGTGCTTGCTAGCAATGATGAAGTTACTTCAACACATCTGGAAAGCACCTGGTTTGGGAGGTGGACTAAAAACTAATATGTCCTCCTACCTCAACCTGAACACTATTTGCTAGAACGTCTGATATAATTGTAAGCCTTGTATTTCTCAGCCTTCCTTTGAGTCTTGCTCAGCACACTCTCCCAAAGGCCTTACAATTCCTCTTTGGAATGCTGCAAATTTTTTGAGTTTGGCGGGGAGGGGCCGGTTTTTGGGCACTCGGTCTCTAAAAGGTTCATCATCACTGGACTAGAAGATCTCCGAGGTCCCTTCCAACTCTTTTATTCTCTTATTATGTTAAATTAGAGAAGAACTTCCTATGATAGATTTTATGGCTGAAAGATTTTTCAAATTATCAGTGGTGTTAAGATTATATTGGTACAACATGAGTTTCTACTTGACAGTTCTAGAGTGTTAGGCATTGTGTTCAGGTACTTGCTACCCATTTTCAACTGTTAGGCTTTTATGACAAACCATCATTACATAGCCTTTCCCAGTTTTGGGCCCACCAGATGCATCTAGATTTTAGTTCTGAGAATTTTGAATGAATGTAACCAATGGAAATTTAGGAATATTTTCCCATTTATCTGGAATCCTACAGTTTGGAGAAAATTGCTCATTTATTACTTATAAATTTGTTTCAGTTTATACCTTTATACCAGTTTTTTCAATATTTTTTTCAATAAGCTAGTAATCTATAAAAAAGGGACAAAATATTTGCTGAGTAAGCTGCCTATTATCAGACTCCATATTTAGGTTTATTGTTCCTAATTAGTCTCTCTTGACTGAGATGTTTTAAAATGTAATATTAAATTTTAAACCCCTTGGCAAGAATTTTCTTCTGAAAGGAAAACCATTTTGGCTTGGGTATTTGAGGGACTCTCTATCTGATAATTTCTGCCTGCCCTGTAAGATAGGCAGTGTGGTGTTCCCTTCAATCAAATAGTGCCATCTATTGGGACCCATGAAGCAGCATCTCCCCAGGAATCCCTCTGTCTCCCAGCCTGATATTGTTCAAAAAAGCACTAAAAACCCACCTGATCCCCCAGAACCTGGGGAAGTATGTCTCCAGCTCCTCTGGAACTTTAATTTAATTAAATATTTCTCTTTTTCCTGACATGCACAATTGTTTTCACTTTTTTAAAAATTGGTTCCCTTGCTTTTCCAATGGCACGCCATCTTTAGAGGTCTGGGTGGCCTCTAAATTGATTAATTAAATAATTAAATACATAAAGGATATCTCAAGTTGCCTGTCCTCAGGTTTTGACAAAGGTTATCACGGTTTACAGAGTTTTCTGTTGTTATTTTTGCAGAGTATGATGGGTATACTGAACCGGCAATGCTGTTCCAATACCAACATTACAAAGCTGTCCTAGTAATGTTTAATAGGTTATAAAACTTGATTTCAACACATTCTACCATTTTTCACCAGGAGCTCCTCAGAAAGGCCGGTACATGTGGGTCCGATGTAAACCTGATGCCAATTCTGCCAATTGCATTGAAGAAAAGGGACCAAGTTTTGTCATGACAGAGGAGAATGAGAAGATCCTCTTTGAGGAAAACCCCACACGGTAAGATAAAATAAACCTTCATGGGTGGTTCTTCGTTGTCTTTTAGAATCTTGAAAATGGTCTAAGCAAGCAAAATGGTCTAGCCCACAGGTCGGCAACCTGCGGCTCTTTGAGCCTTCCCCTGCAGCTCCCAGCCTCCTCTGCCATTTGCAGAGAGAGACAGAGACAGAGACAGAGACAGAAACAGAGAGAGGTGCTTGCGCTTGCGCTTGCCTTCTCTCTCTCTCTCTCTCTCTCTCTCTCTCTCTGTGTGTGTGTGTGTAAAAGAGAGTAGCCTCACCCTGTTCGATCAGCTGACAAGCTTACTGGGCGGGGCTCCTGCCTTGGCTGCGTCTCTGCAGGAAGCAGGAAACAGGAAGCAGGAAGAGCAGGAGAGAGATAGCTAGCCCAGCTATGTTGACTCAGGAATTCTGAGAGTTGAAGTCCATGAGTCATATATATATATAAACACACCCACCCACACACCTATAGTAAGGTAAAAAAGGATATATGCAGTGTTATCTTCATTTTAGATATCAAAAGGGTTTTGCGGCTCCCAGTGTTTTGTTTTCGGTGGGAAATGGGTCCAAGTGGCTCTTTGAGTGTTTTGGGTTGCCTACCCCTGGTCTAGCCGCCCAAAATCAGCTTGTGACGAGAGGGGTGGCAGATAAATTTATAAATAAATAAGTAAATAATTTGTGATATTTTCAGGACCTTTATGCAAAAATCATATATTTATAACATAATAGAAGACATATATTCACATATTTCTGTTTTTCATCCTGTTTTTTTCTTTACACTGCCTAAAGTCGCCTGGGTGACTGAGGCAGCTAACTACTTGAAGTAAATAAAACCAATCAATTAATACTGCCAGCAGTGATGTTACAAAATAACATGCGGTAATATTTAGCAATATATAAATTGGTAGAATGCAAGTTGTAACGACCTGTGTCTTCATAACCTGAACTTTAAAAATACAGATAATCCTTGACTTAAGACCGTAACAGAGCCTGGCAATTATGGTCATATGTCCTGATGGTTGTAAAGTGGGTCACCAGTTATGACTTTTTTGCACTGGTCATTAAGCAAACCCACTGTTTGCTATGGGCCTGTTTTTGCCAGAAACTGGAAGTTAAAAACTGACAAAAATATGATATATTGTGGTCACATGCCCATGGGTGGTTGCAAACGGCTGTAAATATGGGCTGATTGCCAAGTGTCCAAAATGCAGCCATGTGACTATGAGAGGGAAGTTGATGTAACTTTGAAGTAGGGTTGCAAGTAGCTTTTCGAGGGTCCATTGTAACTTCAAATGATTGCTAAGTGGCGGATTGTAAGTAAAGAACTATCTGTATATGTGATCTTATATTTTTTTTCCTGGCAGTACCTTTTTAACAAATACGGATTCATTGGGCAAAGCTTTTTTTTTTTTTCCTGATCAGGAAAAGCCTTGTGAAAGACACAGGATTCCAGCCGACCAATGCAAGCACATCTCATTGAGAGATGGAGACTAGATGAAGGGACTGGCTCTCAATGAGGCCCATTTGCATTAGAGCAGGGGTAGGCAATCTTGGCTCTTTTATGACTCGTGGACTTCAACTCCCAGAATTCCTGAGCCAGCCATGCTGAGGGGAAAGGGAGAGTTTCCAAGCTGAGCCATGCTGGCTCAGGAATTCTGGGAGTTGAAGTCCACGAGTCATAAAAGAGCCAAGGTTGCCTACCCCTGCATTAGAGGATCTAGAACAGTGTTTCTCAACCTTGACAATTTTAAGGCATGTGGACTTCAACTCCCAGAAATCCACGGCTGTGGATTTCTGGGAGTTGAAGTCCACATGCCTTAAAATTGTCAAGGTTGAGAAACACTGATCTAGAACAGTGGTTTTCAACCTGTGGGTCGGGACCCCATTTGGGGTCGATCGACCATTTCATGGGGGTCGCCAAGCAAGGCTGTCCGTCATTTTTTTTGTCCGCCATTTTTTTCCCCTTTTCCGGTGGGTGCCTTACCTCCCTGGGCTGGGCCAGCTGGTGGTCGGCCTGCTCCGTCTCTGCCGCTTGCCAGCTACGCCTCGGCCGGCGCAGGGGGCGGAACCACGCATGTGCGGCGCTCCCGGGCAGGGAAAGTCCTCGACTTACGACCGGTTGAGTAGTCCTCAACTTACGACCGGTTTAGTCCTCGACTTACGACCGGTTTAGTCCTCGACTTACGACCGGTTGGGGTCACGGCATTAAAAAGGTTGAGAACCACTGATCTAGAAGCTTGTATCTCTCATGTGGCTTTTGATTCAAGGAAAGGTGAAACTGACATTTTTCTCATGTGGTTGAATTCTGATTTATCTTGTGCGTCATCTATTTTACAGCAACAGCTCTGCATAAGTACAAAGAATAGGTCCTCTTACTACATTTTCAATCCTTTTCTTTCTCCCTCATGCTTTTGGAGCCGATGCTTTGATTTAACCCCTTATTTCTAAATATTTTTAAAAATCAGGTGTGCTCTGTTTTCATTTGTTCCCTCATTCCTTACTTTTAACATTTTAGTTGGCCAGCTCTGAATGATAGGGAGGGAACCAGAAAACCTTGGAGGTATGTGTGTTGTTTATGAAAGTTTGTGCAGTTAGTGTTTTATGTATAAAATATAAAGGGTGCATGTGTGCTTTTGTTACAAAGCAGTGTGAGTTTTAGTCTTGTTTATCTGAATCAGCCTTTGGCCATACTGGCTGGGGATGATGGAAATCAAATCTTCAACTAATAGCTAATAATGATAACAACTAATAGTGGATCAACCTATTCTCCAAAGCACTTGAGGGTGCATCTGCAAAAACAAAAGGTGTGGATCGCTAAACTGTACCGACTATCTGAAAGAGGCTAGAGAAAAACCATAACAACTAACAGAAAAATGCATATTTTATTTTTGTTTGCTCTGCATATAAATTTGCCAGTTTTTTTAAAAAATAAACAAACAGATGGACCAGACATCTTTTTTATACATTATACATTACCTATTTCCAGCTAGGGAATAAAGAAAATCTAAACACTGTAGCTAAGACTTAATGATTGTTTTTAAAAATATGTATTTCAGAGAGATACTTCAAGACCAACCCAGTACTTTGCCATTTTCTGGAGACGAAGAAGGATCTGGCAACGAAGCTGATCCTGAGACAGGATCGGGTTTTGAGTATGATATGGAAGAGCCCAGTGTGTCTGATTTCGTGAACCAACCAAATGTGAATCTGAAGCTTAAGCTATCAAATGAAGGCTTATTTCCTCATGAAAACATACTGTGATTTATGTTATGCCTCAATGTAAACTTTCTTTTTAACCTATCATAGGTTTTGACGAAATGTATACCCTAGACCAGGCACATATATGTTATAAAATATTACAGCTAACCATGGATATCTTAAAATGTTTAGTGCTTTTCTTTGATAAAATCTATTATTCTATTATCTATTATCTGAAAAACAGAAGCAAACAAAGCAGAACAGTTAAACTAAATTCAAAATAATCATGCAGGAATCAATCATACTAAGGCAGGGGTAGGCAACCTCGGCTCTTTTATGACTCATGGACTTCAACTCCCAGAATTCCTGAGTCAGCATAGCTGACTCAGGAATTCTGGGAGTTGAAGTCCATGAGTCTTAAAAGAGCTGAGGTTGCCTACCCCTGTACTAAGGGATGGAATGCTAGACAAACTCTTTTCCTGTCAACATCTCTTTTCTTTGGTTATACAGGCAGTCCTCAACTTACAACCATTTATTTAGTGACCATTCGAAGTTACAACAGCACTGAAAAATGTGACTTATAGCTGTTTTTTTACACTTACGCCCATTGATCCCCATGGTCCCACTTGGCAACTGGCATGTATTTATGACGATTGCACCATCCCAGAATCATGTGATAACTTTTTGTGACTTTCTGACAGGAAAAATCAAGGGGAAACCAGATTCATGTAACAACATTACTAAATTAATAACTGCAGCGATTCACTTAACAACTGTGCCAAGAAAGGTCGTAAAATGGGACAAAATTCGCTTAACGATTGTCTTGCTTAGCAATGGAAATTTGTGGCTCAATTGTGTAAGTTGAGGACTACTTATAATGGAGGGATGGATCAGTTCCCAGAGCAAATAAATGGAAAGGTGCCACATCATTCTGGAATATTTTGATACTTTTCTTTTTCATTTGTACAAGAAACATGCCTAAAGCAGTGCAAAAACCGACTTACATATTATCTCTAGAAATATGAAGGGCCAGAAAAAAACAGGGTGTTTCTGTTTTTTCCTCCCAGGGCTGTTCCAAATTTTCACAACTTTTCCAAGGAGAAGCACCTTTCACATTTCTATTACTAAAGGTACCTTTCTAACCTGGGTGGATATGGTGCAGTCTAAATAATTTTCAAAAACAGGAGAAAATAAGCAGAATTTGGGGTGCTTGCATTACTTTTAAGAAAGAGAGAAGCAGCAGCTTTCTAGTTTACAAAACAGTAACACTGCCTTCCTTTAAAAGTTGTTGTTTGCAAACAAACTACACAGTTGTTGTTTGCAAACATACTAAAGAACCACACTGTTTTAAAATCCATTCGCGCCTATTTTGTTACATTGTAAATCGCCCTTATATTTACAAATTACATATATTTCGTATTTTATTTCTTCAATGCCGACAGTGCTTGTTTTGCAACCCTTTCAGCCACTTAATAAGCGTTTTCTTATGCCTGCAATTATTCAGCTTTCTATTAAAATCTAATGCAACTAAAGACTCATTTTTATTTCTTAAATATTATTTATTAATCAGATGTATTATCCCACCTCAATTATAAAAAGAATCTCAATGGCTCATTAATAATTATTACTACTCTGTTGCTCTGCATGTTCATTGAGAGTTTCTGCACCAGAAACAAATTCCTTGTGTGCCTAATCACACTTGGCGAAATAAAGTATTCTATTCTATTCTATTCTATTCTATTCTATTCTATTCTATTCTATTCTATTCTATTCTATTCTATTCTAGAGTTAATTCGTTGTTCTCTAACTCGATATCTGTTTTAATGGATTTTACATCTTAGATTTTCTATGCTTGAATGGCATGTTAAAATTTCAGCAGTACTGTTGTAATCTAAATTTCAGCTGGTTTCCAGATGANCAGAATTCCTGAGCCAGCCATGCTGAGGGGAAAGGGAGAGTTTCCAAGCTGAGCCATGCTGGCTCAGGAATTCTGGGAGTTGAAGTCCACGAGTCATAAAAGAGCCAAGGTTGCCTACCCCTGCATTAGAGGATCTAGAACAGTGTTTCTCAACCTTGACAATTTTAAGGCATGTGGACTTCAACTCCCAGAAATCCACAGCTGTGGATTTCTGGGAGTTGAAGTCCACATGCTTTAAAATTGTCAAGGTTGAGAAACACTGATCTAGAACAGTGGTTCTCAACCTGTGGGTCGGGACCCCATTTGGGGTCGATCGACCATTTCACGGGGGTCGCCAAGCAAGGCTGTCCGTCATTTTTTTTGTCCGCCATTTTTTTCCCCTTTTCCGGCAGGTGCCTTACCTCCCTTGGGCTGGGCCAGCTGGTGGTCGGCCTGCTCCGTCTCTGCCGCTTGCCAGCTACGCCTCGGCCGGCGCAGGGGGCAGAACCACGCATGCGCGGCGCTCCCGGGCAGGGAAAGTCCTCGACTTACGACCGGTTGGGTAGTCCTCAACCTACGACTGGTTTAGTCCTCGACTTACGACCGGTTTAGTCCTCGACTTACGACCGGTTGGGGTCACGGCATTAAAAAGGTTGAGAACCACTGATCTAGAAGCTTGTATCTCTCATGTGGCTTTTGATTCAAGGAAAGTTGAAACTGACATTTTTCTCATGTGGTTGAATTCTGATTTATCTTGTGTGTCATCTATTTTACAGCAAACAGCTCTGCATAAGTACAAAGAATAGGTCCTCTTACTACATTTTCAATCCTTTTCTTTCTCCCTCATGCTTTTGGAGCTGATGCTTTGATTTAACCCCTTATTTCTAAATATTTTTAAAAATCAGGTGTGCTCTGTTTTCATTTGTTCCCTCATTCCTTACTTTAACATTTTAGTTGGCCAGCTCTGAATGATAGGGAGGGAACCAGAAAACCTTGGAGGTATGTGTGTTGTTTATGAAAGTTTGTGCAGTTAGTGTTTTATGTATAAAATATAAAGGGTGCATGTGTGCTTTTGTTACAAAGCAGTGTGAGTTTTAGTCTTGTTTATCTGAATCAGCTTTTGGCCATATTGGCTGGGGATGATGGAAATCAAATCTTCAACTAATAGCTAATAATGATAACAACTAATAGTGGATCAACCTATTCTCCAAAGCACTTGAGGGTGCATCTGCAAAACAAAAGGTGTGGATCCGCTAAACTGTACCAACTATCTGAAAGAGGCTAGAGAAAAACCATAACAACTAACAGACAAATGCATAATTTATTTTTGTTTGCTCTGAATATAAATTTGCCAGTTTTTTTTAAAAACAAACAAACAAACAGATAGACCAGACATCTTTTTTATACATTATACATTACCTATTTCCAGCTAGGGAATAAAGAAAATCTAAACACTGTAGCTAAGACTTAATGATTGTTTTTAAAAATATGTATTTCAGAGAGATACTTCAAGACCAACCCAGTACTTTGCCATTTTCTGGAGACGAAGAAGGATCTGGCAACGAAGCTGATCCTGAGACAGGATCGGGTTTTGAGTATGATATGGAAGAGCCCAGTGTGTCTGATTTCGTGAACCAACCAAATGTGAATCTGAAGCTTAAGCTATCAAATGAAGGCTTATTTCCTCATGAAAACATACTGTGATTTCTGTTATGCCTCAATGTAATCTTTCTTTTTAACCTATCATAGGTTTTGACGAAATGTATACCCTAGACCAGGCACATATATGTTATAAAATATTACAGCTAACCATGGATATCTTAAAATGTTTAGTGCTTTTCTTTGATAAAATCTATTATTTGTAAGCTGAAAAACAGAAGCAAACAAAGCAGAACAGTTAAACTAAATTCAAAATAATCATGCAGGAATCAATCATACTAAGGCAGGGGTAGGCAACCTCGGCTCTTTTATGACTCATGGACTTCAACTCCCAGAATTCCTGAGTCAGCATAGCTGACTCAGGAATTCTGGGAGTTGAAGTCCTTGAGTCTTAAAAGAGCGGAGGTTGCCTACCCCTGTACTAAGGGATGGAATGCTAGACAAACTCTTTTCCTGTCAACATCTCTTTTCTTTGGTTATACAGGCAGTCCTCAACTTACAACCATTCATTTAGTGACCATTCGAAGTTACAACACTGAAAAATGTGACATAGCTGTTTTTTTACACTTATGGCCATTGATCCCCATGGTCCCGTGGTCAGTTTCGGACACTTGGCAACTGGCATGTATTTATGACGATTGCACCATCCCAGAATCATGTGATAACCTTTTGCAACTTTCTGACAGGCAAAGTCAAAGGGGGAAACCAGATTCATGTAACAACATTACTAAATTAATAACTGCAGCGATTCACTTAACAACTGTGCCAAGAAAGGTCGTAAAATGGGACAAAATTCGCTTAACGATTGTCTTGCTTAGCAATGGAAATTTGTGGCCCAATTGTGTAAGTTGAGGACTACTTATAATGGAGGGATCGTTCAGTTCCCAGGGCAAATAAATGGGAAGGTGCCACATCGTTCTGGAATATTTTGACACTTTTTTTTTTCATTTGTACAAGAAACATGCCTAAAGCAATGCAAAAACCGACTTACATATTATCTCTAGAAATATGAAGGGCCAGAAAAAAACAGGGTGTTTCTGGTTTTTCCTCCCAGGACTGTTCCAAATTTTCACAACTTTTCCAAGGAGAAGCACCTTTCACATTTGAATTTCTATTACTAAAGGTACCTTTCTAACCTGGGTGGTGCAGTCTAAATAATTTTCAATTATGGTGCAGTCTAAATAATTTTCAAAAACAGGAGAAAATAAGCAGAATTTGGGGTGCTTGCATTACTTTTAAGAAAGAGAGAAGCAGCAGCTTTCTAGTTTACAAAACAGTAACATTGCCTTCCTTTAAAAGTTGTTTGCAAACATACTAAAGAACCACACTGTTTTAAAATCCATTCGGGCCTATTTTGGTACATTGTAAATCGCCCTTATATTTACAAATTACATATATTTCATATTTTATTTCTTCAATGCCGACAGTGCTTGTTTTGCAACCCTTTCAGCCACTTAATAAGCGTTTTCTTATGCCTGCAATTATTCAGCTTTCTATTAAAATCTAATGCAACTAAAGACTCATTTTTATTTCTTAAATATTATTTATTAATCAGATGTATTATCCCACCTCAATTATAAAAAGAATCTCAATGGCTCATTAATAATTATTACTACTCTGTTGCTCTGCATGTTCATTGAGAGTTTCTGCACCAGAAACAAATTCCTTGTGTGCCTAATCACACTTGGCGAAATAAAGTATTCTATTCTATTCTATTCTATTCTATTCTATTCTATTCTATTCTATTCTATTCTATTCTATTCTAGAGTTAATTCGTTGTTCTCTAACTCGATATCTGTTTTAATGGATTTTACATCTTAGATTTTCTATGCTTGAATGGCATGTTAAAATTTCAGCAGTACTGTTGTAATCTAAATTTCAGCTGGTTTCCAGATGACATTTGAGTGTTGACACCATGTAAATTTTGGCGCCTGTAAAGGTTGCATTTTTAAAATTATTTTTGATTATGTTATTGCTCTTTAGAGAATAGAACAGAACAGAATAGAATAGAATAGAATAGAATAGAATAGAATAAGAGTTGGAAGGGACCTTGGAGATCATCTAGTCCAGTGGTGGCGAACCTATGGCACGGGTGCCAGAGGCGGCACTCAGAGCCCTCTCTGTGGGCACACACGCCATCGCCCCAGTCCTAGGCCTTCAGCTGGGTTTTATAAAACCTTTTCGTTTTAGGCCTCCGCTGCTGTGTGCAAAAAAAAAAAAAAGGTTCAATCAGTCAATTTCAACTTCTCGCGGGGGAAAAAAAAAGATCTTGCAAAGTTGGAATTGATTGATTGAACTTTTTAGTCCCACCCAGTCTGCCGTTACCACTGCAGCCACGCCCACCCAATGGGCCACGCCCACCCAATGGGCCACACCGAGCCAATGGGCCACACCCACCCGGCACTTGACGATGCATAAGTGGGTTTTGGGTTGTAGTTTGGGCACTCAGTCTCTAAAAGGTTCGCCATCACTGATCTAGTCCAACCCTCTGCTTAGGCAAGAAACCCTATACCATTTCAGACAGATGGTTGTCCAATCTTTTCTTCAGACCTTCCAGTGTTGGAGCATTCACAGTTCTGGAGGCAAGTTGTTCCACCCTTCCCAAAACAATTGAGACAAGAGAGGGACAGTGTGCTGTGCAAATACGAAAAGGATGAATTGACCTATCAGTAAACTTGCTGGGGTTTAATTTGAGTCCCAAGAAGGCCCAATATCTTTATTCAGTCCTATTGTGGGAATACCTTAACTTCCACACATTCTTTGTCTTTTTTTTTTTTTTTTGCTTAAATCAGCCTTCTTGGATTTCTCTTTCAAATACAGGGATTGTGACTTTGTATCACCACAGCCAGAAATGAATTGCAAAAATCCTCATTGCATCGAAGTGGCCAAGTCCTCATTAAATCTGGAACACAAGAGCCTTGCTCTCTCTCATTTGCCCTTTGGCCTCTATTTAATTCAGTTGAATAGGTTCTGAATCCCATCAGCTTTGAATTAATTCACCTCTTAAGTTCAACAGCTGCTAATCCAAGGTGTGCAATTACCTCTGGCCTGTTGCAAGCACAGGGAGTTACAGGAGCTGACTTAACATGGCTACTGTGAGAAGGTTCAGCAGAGGAAATTTGCTGGTGAGACCCGATTACTACTTTTCTGTCCTTTGAGCCTGATCACCTAATTTGAATTGACATCTCTGAGGCTTACAGCCTATAGAAGCTCCAGCAACATCTTTTTTCGCTGGTGCTTCCATGAAGACTGAATTTTCCTCACCCCCAGCCCATGAATGAAAAGAAGCTTCAGCTGTCCTTAGAAGTACAAATAATCTTCTCCCCCTGATATTGACCATCAGGCTGAAGGTGTATAAAATCAGCTGGGCTTTGTCATCTATTACCTTGGAAGGAAATCTGCATTGACTGACAAGAGAGCGGGGTGGGGTGAGGTGGTGAGACAGAAGATAGATCGCCAATGAGGATTGCAAATTTCCTGTCGGTATAGTTCTGCTGATTTGAGGATGGATGGACAGGACTTTATCTTGATAGTGGAGGCACACCTTGAGATTTATATTCCACTCTATACATGTTTTGTTGGAACTGAGTAACCCTATGAAAAGATGCTTGGGGGGAAGGGGTCACATGAGCTGACCTCTACTTCTTTATCCCAAAGCTCAATTTCTCAGATGCTTCAGAGGGCACTGCTGTGCCACACTGAAACCAAGGATTTTCAAGATTGTATCACCTCAGTTTGATAGGAAACAGCCAAATGTTCTCATTTCTTTTTCTCTGTAAGGAATAAAAAATGTATTAAGCTTTAAAAAAAAGGTTTAATATGCCTATTTTGACTGTTAAACACCTTTTTTCCCCTCCTATTCCAGGGGTAGGCAACCTTGGCTCTTTTATGACTCGTGGACTTCAACTCCCAGAATTCCTGAGCCAGCCATGCTGGCTCAGGAATTCTGGGAGTTGAAGTCCACGAGTCATAAAAGAGCCAAGGTTGCCTACCCTTGTCCTATTCAAACATGTCTGATTCTCGGAGCCTGTCTGGACAAGTCCCTGCAGTTTTGTTGGCAAGGTTTTTCAGAAGTGTGGTTGTGCTTCCTTCCTTCCTTCCTTCCTTCCTTCCTTCCTTCCTTCCTTCCTTCGGCTAAGAGAAAGTGACTGGCCTAAAGTCAGTCAGCTGACTTCATGGCCAAGCAGGAGTAGAATTCATGGTGTTACCCTATTTAATACCCTTAAATTGGCAGCTTTCAATACCATTGACCGTGGTATCCTCCTGGGATGGCTTCAAGGGTTGGGAGTAGGGGGCTTTTTGTTGTCCTGGTTCACTTCCTTCCTCTATGACTGATCTCAGTCGGTGTTGATGGGAAGCAAGAAGCTTAGCCTTTGTCCACTGCTTTGTGGGGTTCTGCAAGACTCGGTACTCTCTCTCCACTTCTGTTTAACATCTACATGAAGCCGTCAGGTGAGATCATCCACCACCACTGACACTCAGCTGTATGTCTCGGCCCATGGTGAGTTAAGACAGGGCTCTTCAAACTTGGCCCTTTTATGACTTGTGGACTTCAACTCCCAGAATTCCTCAGCCAGCGTGCCTGGCTGAGGAATTCTGGGAGTTGAAGTCCACAAGTCATAAAAGGGCCAAGTTTGAAGACCCCTGAGTTAAGAGATACCGTGATTTCCCTCTCACAGTGTTTTGAGGCTGTGAAGAGCTGGATGGGGAGCAACTGGCTGAAAGTGAACCCTGGCAAAGCAGAGTGGGTTTTTTTTGGTCCATATAGAATTGCCATCTTTGGTCTTGGATGGGGTGGCACTGCCCCAAACAGACCCAGTGCGTAATCTGTGGGTTCTCCTGGGCTCACGATTCCTGCTTGAAGAGCTGGTGGCAGGAGGGCCTTTGTACTGGTGTGTGCCAGTTATGCCCTTTCCTGGACCAACAATCCCTGCTCACAGTCATTCATGCCCTAGTCACCTCCTGTCTTGACCATGGAATGCGTTCTACATGGGGCTGCCCTTGTGAAGCACCCAGAAGCTTCAATTGGTTCAAAATGCAGTGGCCTCCATGGTTTTGTGCAGACCCAGGTGTGCACGTGTCACCTCTCCTGCAGGTGCTGCATTGACTGCCAATTTGCTGCCGGATGCAATTCGAAATGTTGGTTATCACCTTTAAAGCCCTTCATGGCTTGGGACTGGGTTATCTGAGGGACCGTCTCTTCCTGGTTACATCCACCTGACCCACTAGAGTGGGGAGGCAAGGAATGTTGCGGGTCCTGTCTCCTAAGGAGATACATCTGGCAGGATCCAGAAGAAGAGCCTTCTCCTTGGTGGCTCCCTCCCTTTGGAACATCATCCCTGCAAAGATTAGACTGGCCCCTCACTTTAAAATTCTTTTACAAGCCTCTGAAAACCTGGTCCTGCCAACAGTCTGGGGAATCCAGAGTGGGATGGAGCCCATCAAGTGACTCATTTGATTGTGCGTTCTCTTCAAGGGGTGGGGGAATATTGTTTTTTATTCTTTTATATTGGGTTTTTCTTGTTTGTAAGCCACCCCGAGTCACTAAGAGTGAGTGGGCGGCCATATAAATCTTCTAAATATCTATTTGTAGATTTACTTTTAAATCTATTTATACATCTATATCACCCCTAGACAAATAGATTCCCACAATGGAAGAATGGATGATGGATGTAATGTATTGGCCATAACTGTTTTAAATCACTTGCTTAATGTCTGACCTACATTGCTGTATTGTTTAACAGTTGCTGTTACTGAAAGCCAGACTGGCTGTCTCCAAGCTGATAATGAGGTTTGGGGTGGGAAACTGTTACTTTAAACCTATTGGTTGCCACCTAGAGGCTAACTGTATAAATAGTTGTGCAGCAGCCTTTAGGGCTGCTTCTGTTCTCAGTTAATAAACTTGTTGCTGTTTCAACACTGCCTCATTCAATGCCTAAAGAACAGAAGATACAACAATGGAGTTAATGGAATTGGCTGTAATGGCAAAATTAACTACATCGATTGAAGAAAAGCTTTGTGTTTCCTCACGGAAACCACATTTGGACTTTTTTGATAGAAACCAAAAGAAATGCTATATTAATTTTGTGGCTTGATATGTTTATTATTATAGAAATACCAGGGTTATTGAATTTTAGATCTAAAAATTCATATTGAAGAAAGTTGGAAGCTAACCAGGATCATTGCGGTCCAAGAATCTAATGAGGGTCAGGAATACTTTTGAAACATGCACACAATATTCTTATTTTACTTGTATATAATTACAGCAATACCATCCTCATGCTTTTCAACTTTCCCAGTGTCTTAGCACACCAAGGTAAAATATTAGAAGGGACTAGAGCAGGGATCCCCAACCCTTGGTCCGTGGACCAGTACCAGGCCGTTCCATGCCAGCAACCAGTCCGCACAAACAAGCAAAGTCCCATCCGTGGGATGCAGGCAGCACACAAAACCACACACCCTCTGTTCTGCAGGTCCCTGGTGCCCAAAAGGTTGGGGACCTCTGAACTAGAGCCTTTGGCTACCAACATACCCATATGCTTCTTAGGTATCAGCCCAAATCAAGAGGGCTGATAGAAACTGAAACTTTGATACTGACTTAAAATCTTAAAATAGGTTAACCAATATCCACAGACTTTGAATTGCTCATTGCATCGATGATCACTAACAGTGATTATCAATGAAAGCAATAGTTTTCCCAAATCCAGATAAGTGGGAATATATCAACGTAGAGCAGGGGTCTTCAAACTCAGCCCTTTTATGACTCGTGGACTTCAACTCCCAGAATTCCTCAGCCAGCGTGCCTGGCTGAGGAATTCTGGGAGCTGAAGTCCACGAGTCATAAAAGGGTCGAGTTTGAAGACCCCTTGACGTCGAATTTCCCAGCAATCGGCAACTCTGAAGATGTGTGGACTTCAACTCCCAGAGTTCCTCAGCCATAGTTGTAAAAGTTGAGAAACACTGGCCTAACGTGTTCCGGGAGAGCTACTACTAGATTGCACGCCTTTCTAATACAGCCCGAAAAAGAACAACGTCCCTACACTTAATCCTTCCAACTGTTCTTTCCCCGCAAATCAACACGGACCTTAGCGATGCAGTTTTTCTGCTACTTCAGAGCCAGACGCCTCCATCCCGCTCAGCCGCAGATGCTATCTTTTGCACTGCCCGGCTATTGGCGAGATTATGACATGCTGCGGCGCGGCGATTCCAAACAATACGGCCAAGTTTGCCGCTTGACAATTAGGGAGTTTCCAGCAGGGGACGCTATGACCGTATCATCGTGCGCCGGCGCCTTCCACTGCTGCCGCCACCATGGAATCCAACAGGGACGAAGCGGAGCGTTGTATTGCTATCGCGGTAGCCGCAGTCAAGGCCAATCAGACTGAGAAGGCCCGCCGTTTCCTGGAGAAGGCCCAGCGGCTGTACCCGTCTCAGCGGGTCCGCGGTGAGCGGGACTCAGGGAGGGAGGTGGGGGGAGGCCTAGACGACTGAGGCCTGGGGTAGCCGGTCTGACCTCTCACCCGTATTGCGCGTGAGCAGAAGCGAGGGTGGCGTGAGGCACCTTGGGACTTGAAGTCCCCTCGCTCGCTGGGAAAGGAACAACGCAAGTTGTGAAGGGGGTCTTCGAGGGAACTTTCACGGCCGGCGCAGGGGACAAGGGGAAACCCGACTCAGTGAAGCGGGGGTTTGTTTATGTTGTGCACGAAGAGACCGGGACGGTTATCTTCCCTGAGCTGAACGGAAGAGACTACAACTCCCAGCGGGCATTGCGCCGAGGGTGAAGGGGGCAACCCCGCACCTGAGGGATAGGAGTATTTCCCTTTGCCCCCCAATTGCAATTCCCCCCCCCCTGCCGGTCGGGGTACCTTCTCCTTCTCCCCCTCCCGCCATCTTCAGGCCTCCCTCCCGGTTTGGGACAGGCGCGGTTTAAGCATTCTTCTTCTCTCTCCCTTCGGCCTTCTCTGCTGGGCATCTGCGACCCACCTTTGCCAGCCCCTTCCCTAGATCCGCTTGTAGGTCTGTGGCCGCCTCTTGCCCCCAGCCCCCTTTAGCCTCGGCCCTGGCTCCCGGGAGCCTTTCAGATGATCTGGACCAGGGGTAGGCAACCTCGGCTCTTTTATGACTTGTGGACTTCAACACCCAGAATTCTTGAGTCAGCATGGCTGGTTCAGGAATTCTGGGTATTGAAGTCCACGAGTCACAAAAGAGCCACGGGTTGCCTACCCCTGATCTGGACCAAGCTCTGGGCCTGCTGGGCATTGGCCGGGGCGGTTGGGTGGACAGCAGTCAAGGGAAGACCCTCCCTCTCCAGTTGGGTTTATTAATCCCTGGCAGGCGCATCAGTGTAATTTTCAGGGTAACAGTATGGAAACCGTTCGCTCTTCCCTTCTCCCGGGGTATTTTTTGAATATCCCTGTGTAGCCTACAGCTGTTTTCCTACTCTTCTATCCAAGCAGACTCATCCCAACTTGTAGGGAAGTTTCAGGGTTACCAAGATTGGCTAGATCAGTGGTTCTCAACCTTTGTAATGCCGCGACCCCAACCGGTCGTAAGTCGAGGACTAAACCGGTCGTAAGTCGAGGACTAAACCGGTCGTAAGTCGAGGACTACCCAACCAGGCGTAAGTTGAGGACTTTCCCTGCCCGGGAGCACTGCGCATGCGTGGTTCTGCCCCCTGCGCCGGCCGAGGCGTAGCTGGCAAGCGGCAGAGACAGAGCAGGCCAACCACCAGCTGGCCTAGCCCAAGGGACGTAAAGCACCCGCTGGAAAAGGGGAAAAAAATGGCGGACAAAAAAAATGGCGGACAGCCTTGCTTGGCGACCCCCATGAAATGGTCGATCGACCCCAAATGGGGTCCCGACCCACAGGTTGAGAACCACTGGGCTAGATGCTGCCCTCCCCATACACACACTAAGTGGGCTAATGGGAACTGGGGTCCAAAAATTTGTGCTCAGTTGCCTGCTTAGATTTCATCACTGTAATCTCTCCCTCCCACACCTGAGTGTCCTTCTCATCCCATTCGGGAAGTATTGGAACCAGTAACAGCAGTCAACCTAATTGGGCTTTCGGTATCCCAAACAATATATTGTACTTTTGAGTACACGACGTTACAGATAATTGTAGGGAGCTATTGCTTGTGCGCTTCCCAGAGACAGTTTGAAGGATGCTGGAATATTTTGACTCTCCATTTGTAAGCAGCCTAGATTTGTGAAGATACCGTAGATAGATTTCAAATAAATACATTATTTTGTTCCAAAGTTTAACTAGATGTTCTGATGTGCTGCTTCCTTCCAATCAGTCCTTTACTTCACTGCCTCAGTCCTCTGTGCAGATTGAATAACAGAATAAGAGAGTTGGAAGGGACCTTGGAGGTCTTCTAGTCCAACCACCTGTTCGAGCAGGTGACCCTGTACTGTTTCAGACAAATGGCTTTTTATTCTTTTCTTAAAAGCCTTCAGTGATTGACGACCCACAACTTCTGAAAGTAACACTATTTAATAGTGTCTAGTGACATCATTTCTGCCTTATCTTCCCCCTTTCCCATCTCCTTTGACTTTTCTGCTTAATTATTCATTTTCCACTGACTTCTTGGAGCACAGTTATTTTTCAGCCTCCATCCCTCAACTAAAGAGCCCTAGCTGCAAGTTCTTAGTTCTCTAAATAAAGCTTGCTGTCATAACAGTGATAAATGCAGACTTACATAACTCTGATTAACAGCTATAATAGAAAAAATAAAAATATTGTAGCCTTTTAACCTTTGAAGCCTTTTACAATTAAACCAAATACCATTATATCAGAAAATATTTAAATGCATTGTACAAATGCTGCCTTTCAACTTCTCAGATACCTCAGGAAGGATAGTGATAGCTGCCTCCAGAAAAGGGCCTGTTCCCTGAATAGTTATTCTTTTTTTGTTAGATTTATATTCTGCCTTTAGTTCAAGAGCTGAAGTTGATATACAGTGCCCTGTGTGATAGATCTCTGACAGCAAGACATTGACTGGCACAGATCAGTCAATGAGCTTCTGTGGTTAAGGGTGGACTAGAACCTCTAATCACATGGGCTTATATATGGATGTTTTTTGGTCCACTGGTATTTGCAAGAGCAGTTAGATTTGGCTGTTATAACTCTTTTAAAAAAACCCTGAAGGCTGCTAATCCAACAATTTATTTTATTTATTTACCTAATGAGTTGGGGATCAGACTGATTATAAGTTTTCTAGTCGGTTACTTTGAAATACATGATCACTTCTATTTTCACTTTAATTACATTTTTTTTCTTTCCTCTTGTACCTTACTTATTCCCTTTAAATACTTACCCAAAGGAGAGTGATTTGGTGAAAAATCCATCAAGAAAAATACTCCTGTCACCTTTCCACTTGCAATTATGAAAGAAGGCTCATCTACATGCAGAATTATGTGCATTTACAAATTGTACTTGGATTGGGTTTAAATAAAGTAGGAAGACACTGTGAATGGCTGCATTCTCTTTGTGTATGTTCGTGGTATAATGATTGTAGGATTTGATTGTTGAGGGTTTGGTGCTGATTCTTTGGAAGAAAATATTTTATTTTAGAAATTCAGGAGAGCTGTAGTCTCTAAAAAGGATGATAGCTCATTGAAATGAATCTTAATTGATGTGCTTTGAATGTCATAAGCATATGCTGCTATTCTGCCTTAGATTCCTCCTCCTCCAATTATTATTACTGTTTTCTAGCATATTTTTTAAACATGCAGTTTTATATTGATTTTTGCCTAACTGAGAATTGCTCAGTTGGCAAAACAGCTATCAAACATCTGGAAGGCTTTAATAAGATACTTTTATTCTGTAGAGGTATGTTCTGAATAAACAAAACCAGAGTTGAAACTTTTGGAAGTAACACGTAATACAAAGAGATTTAAAGCAATCTGATTAATCCCTTGCATAATACATTATTAGAGGATGTTTAGAACTAGGTTATTTAAAATCACTTTCTAAGGATATGAAAACTCCTGCATTGTGCATCTCAGGCCCCTTCAGAATTGGCCTGTTAATTTAAACTTTGTTGGGTGCTATTACCAATTATTGATGTTAAAAAAGCCTGTAGAATCTGGCACAACCAGAATTGCCTGTAGTAATGATTACAGTGCTTGGACAGGTTTCCATTCCAGGTATTCTAATTTCTAGTTGTTTAAGGTTGTACAGATTAATATCAAAATTTGAAGCCTGCCCATTTCCAAATCAACAGGCAGCACAGTATTTTCAGGAGACGTGTTTGTGGCAATGGCTGAATTTCACGAACCAGTATTTTTGCTATTTCTCATTGCACTACAGATAGTCCTCAACTTACAACAGTTTGTTTAATGACTGTTTGAAGTTCCAACGACACTGGAAAAAGTGACTTATGACCATTTTTCACACTTACAACTGTTGCAACATCCCCACGGTCGCATGATCAACATTCAGATGCTTGGCAGCTGACTCATATTTATGACGGTCGCCGTGTCCCAGGGTCATGGGATCACCTTTTGCGAATGTCTGACAAGCAAAGTCAATGGGGAAGCCAGATTCACTTAAATAATCACGTTATTTACTTAATTAACCACTGCAGTGATTCACTTAACAACTGTGGCAAGAAAAGTTGTAAAATGGGGGCAAAAACTCAATAAATGTCCCACTTAGCAACTGAAACGTTGGGCTCAATTGTGATCCTAACTCGAGGACTATGTGTAATTGTAACTTCTAGATCAGGGGTCTTTAAACTTGGCCCTTTTATGACTGGTGGACTTCAACTCCCAGAATTCCTCAGCCAGTGTGCCTGGCTGAGGAATTCTGGGAGTTGAAGTCCACCAGTCATAAAAGGACCAAATTTGAAGACCCCTGTTCTAGACCATACTTAAGAGTGGTCTCACCTACACTCCTTAGCAATTGAAGCATCCCTGAGTCTCAGCTGTCCCTTTCATGGAATGGCAACAGGGTATGTTCCAAAAAGAAGGGAAAATGTGTTTCTGGCCAGTTCACCTTATTAGCCCTCATCGAGCCTGTCAGACACTGACCATCAACTGCCTCTTCTGTTTCGTATACAGGTAGTCCTTGAGTTAACGACCATTCGTTCTGCAAAGGTCCACACTGGGTGTGCTTGGTCAGCAATGGGAACAAGAGAATGGTGAAGATCAGTTGGGGTGGCGGAGCACCGGGAGACACGAGCCTCGAAATGCAGGGTGTCAAGGGGGGCTGCGTTGGACTTTTTGCACTATGGGGCTGGGCTGGGCTGGGCTGGGCTGGGCTGGGGTAGCCAGGGCTTCCTAGAACAGCTGCAGCTTCACATTGCACTATGGCTTTGAGGCTTCTTGCCGCTCCAAAGCTATAGTTTGCCAAGAAGCCCCTGGACCTCAGTGAGGCAAGCAGCCCCTGAGCCAGGTGGTTTTGGGAGCTGCTTGCTGCCCCTAAGGGGTGTTGGGCAACCAAAAATGGCAGAGATGGGGTGAATAAGCAATTGGGAGTTGAAGGGGAGGCAATCCCTTATCTTTTTTTTTATTGAAAATTTTATAAAATTTTACAATATAAATCCCCCCCTTCCCCTCCCNCATTACAGTAGTCCAGGCGGGAGGTGACGAGGGCATGAGTGACTGTGCGCAAAGCGTCCCGGTCCAGAAAAGGCCGCAACTGGTGGATCAGGCGAACCTGATAAAACGCCCCCCTGGTCACGGCCGACAGATGGTCATCCAGTGCCAGCCGCGAATCCAGGAGGACTCCCAAGTTGCGCGCCCTCTCCGAGGGGGCCAAGGTTTCTCGGAGTACAGTTATTTTTCGGCCCCCATCCCTCAACTAAAGAGCCCTAGCTGCAAGTTCTTAGTTCTCTAAATAAAGCTTGCTGTCATAACAGTGATAAATGCAGACTTACATAACTCTGATTAACAGCTATAATAGAAAAATTAAAAATATTGTAGCCTTTTAACCTTTGAAGCCTTTTACAATTAAACCAAATACCATTATATCAGAAAATATTTAAATGCATTGTACAAATGCTGCCTTTTAACTTCTCAGATACCTCAGGAAGGATAGTGATAACTGCCTCCAGAAAAGGGCATGTGCTCTGAATAGTTATTCTTTTTTTGTTAGATTTATATTCTGCCTTTAGTTCAAGAGCTGAAGTTGATATACAGTGCCCTGTGAGATAGATCTCTGACAGCAAGACATTGACTGGCACAGATCAGTCAATGAGCTTCTGTGGTTAAGGATGGACTAGAACCTCTAATCACATGGGCTTACAGTATGTATGGATGTTTTTTGGTCCACTGGTATTTGCAAGAGCAGTTAGATTTGGCTGTTACAACTCTTTAAAAAAAAACCTGAAGGTTGTTAATCCAGCAATTTATTTTATTTATTTACCTAATGAGTTGGGGATCAGACTGATTATATGTTTTCTAGTCAGTTACTTTGAAATACATGATCACTTCTATTTTCACTTTAATTACATTTTTTTCTTTCCTCTTGTACCTTACTTATTCCCTTTAAATACTTACCCAAAGGAGAGTGATTTGGTGAAAAATCCATCAAGAAAAATACTCCTGTCACCTTTCCACTTGCAATTATGAAAGAAGGCTCATCTACATGCAGAATTATGCGCATTTACAAGTTGTACTTGGATTGGGTGTAAATAAAGTAGGAAGACACTGTGAATGGCTGCATTCTCTTTGTGTATGTTCATGGTATAATGATTGTAGGATTTGATGGTTGAGGGTTTGGTGCTGATTCTTTGGAAGAAAATATTTTATTTTAGAAATTCAGGAGAGCTGTAGTCTCTAAAAAGGATGATAGCTCATTGAAATGAATCTTAATTGATGTGCTTTGAATGTCATAAGCATATGCTGCTATTCTGCCTTAGATTCCTCCTCCTCCAATTATTATTACTGTTTTCTAGTATATTTTTTAAACATGCAGTTTTATATTGATTTTTGCCTAACTGAGAATTGCTCAGTTGGCAAAACAGCTATCAAACATCTGGAAGGCTTTAATAAGATACTTTTATTCTGTAGAGGTATGTTGTTCTGAATAAACAAAACCAGAGTTGAAACTTTTGGAAGTAACACGTAATACAAAGAGATTTAAAGCAGACTGATTAATCCCTTGCATAATACATTATTAGAGGACGTTTAGAACTAGGTTATTTAAAACCACTTTCTAAGGATATGAAAACTCTGCATTGTGCATTTCAGTCCCCTTCAGAATTGGCCTGTTAATTTAAACTTTGTTGGGTGCTATTACCAATTATTGATGTTAAAAAAGCCTGTAGAATCTGGCACAACCAGAATTGCCTGTAGTAATGATTACAGTGCTTGGACAGGTTTCCATTCCAAGTATTCTAATTTCTAGTTATTTAAGGTTGTACAGATTAATATCAAAATTTGAAGCCTGCCCATTTCCAAATGAACAGGCAGCACAGTATTTTCAGGAGACATGTTTGTGGCAATGGCTGAATTTCACAAACCAGTATTCTTGCTATTTCTCATTGCACTACAGATAGTCCTCAACTTACAACAGTTTGTTTAATGACTGTTTGAAGTTACAACGGCACTGGAAAAAGTGACTTATGACCACTTTTTCACACTTACAACTGTTGCAACATCCCCACGGTCGCATGATCAACATTCAGATGCTTGGCAGCTGACTCATATTTATGATGGTCGTGGTGTCCCAGGATCATGGGATCTCCTTTTGCGAACGTCTGACAAGCAAAGTCAATGGGGAAGCCAGATTCACTTAAATAATCATGTTATTTACTTAATTAACCACTGCAGTGGTTCACTTGACAACTGTGGCAAGAAAGGTTGAAAAATGAGGGCAAAAACTCAGTAAATGTCCCACAGCAACTGAAAAGTTGGGCTCAATTGTGGTCGTAACGCGAGGACTATGCGTAATTTTAACTTCTAGACTAGGGGTCTTCAAATTTGGCCCTTTTATGACTGGTGGACTTCAACTCCCAGAATTCCTCAGCCAGCGTGCCTGGCTGAGGAATTCTGGGAGTTGAAGTCCACCAGTCATAAAAGGGCGAAGTTTAAAGACCCCTGTTCTAGACCATACTTAAGAGTGGTCTCACCTACACTCCTTAGCAATTGAAGCATCCCTGAGTCTCAGCTGTTCCTTTCATGGAATGGCAACAGGGTATGTTCCAAAAAAGAAGGGAAAATGTGTTTCTGGCCAGTTCACCTTATTAGCCCTCATCGAGCCTGTCAGACACTGACCGTCAACGTACAAGGCCTCTTCTGTTTTGTGTACAGGTAGTCCTTGAGTTACAAACGTTCGTTCTGCAAAGGTCCAGACTGGGTGTGCTTGGTCAGCAATGGGAACAAGAGAATGGTGAAGATCAGCTGGGGAGGCACGAGCCTCGGAGTGCAGGGTGTCAAGGGGGGCTGCGTCGGAGTTTTTGCACTTATGGTCCTTGGCTGGGCTGGGGTAGCCAGGGCTTCCTAGAACAGCTGCAGCTTCACATTGCACTGCGGCTTTGAGGCTTCTTGTTGCTCCAAAGCTATAATTTGCCAAGAAGCTCCTGGGCCTCAGTGAGGCAAGCAGCCCCTGAGCCAGGTGGGTTTTGGGGCTGCTTGCTTCCCCTAAGGGGTGTTGGGCAACCAAAAATGGCAGAGATGGGGTGAATAAGCAATTGGGAGTTGAAGGGGAGGCAATCCCTTATCTTTTTTTTTATTGAAAATTTTATAAAATTTTACAATATAAATCCCCCCCTTCCCCTCCCCA
>NW_015386799.1:675136-813534 GCF_001527695.2 Protobothrops mucrosquamatus
ATGGGTATTAAATAGCTTTACAGACAAGGTGGCATTTTGTGGCCGCCAATCTAAAACTAATGATCTTAAAATGGTGCTCTAAATCCTCAATTCATGGAAATGGTTCATTTACACGCCGTGGTGAAATGCTATAAAAAGTTGCTGAGAATTTGAGTTCTAATAAATGAGAGCCAGTCAAGGCCAGTTTAATCTCAAAGCTAAGCCTGAATGCCAACTAAAATTGCTCTGGAACATTTCAAGAGTGGATTGATTCTTTCTACTCACAGGTTACTCAAGGCAGCGTCACAACAGAAACAGAGTGATAGCACATAAATATAGATGCATAAGATGTTTATGGATAATAACTGAGAACATCAATCTTTTTTCTCACAGCCTAAACACAGTTACCTCCCTAGCCTGTGAACTGGGAACCATTGGCAAAGAAGGATCTTATTTCCTTCCCAAGCTTAAAGCATAAAACTATGGTATTCTTTTAGGAAAAGTAAGAAAGTGGCAACCTCTCCCCCATGGCATTGTGCCACCTTTAGCTGATTTGCATATGCTTGTTGCTTTGTAAACTACAAGTAACATATTTTGCTGGAAATGTTGAATAGTTCTTTGAAGTATGATAATACACACAGCAGTGCAGTGAAAACAATAAGTACCAAAATAATCCAAGCAGAATACAAAACAGTGTCAGTTATTTCAAGCTACCATAGGAGAATTGCTGTAGACAAATCAAGTTCTGCACAACTTGTGGTTCCATCTGTTTTTTATCATAAGATAGATTTGTTGGGAAAAGTCATGAGGGCTAAGTGCATTTTATATAGTTTCATTCCCTTTAGCCAGGGAGCATTGTCAGTGGTAAAGTATGTTGGAATTGTAATTCAGAAGCATATAGACAACTGTTGACTTCTCTAGCCTGCCATAGTATCCACCCAGTAAGGTGGATGCAATCATAATTCTGTTGGAAGGATTAATGATAAATAGGTTGCATATAGTAGGCTCCTTAAATTCAAAACTTACTACTTAGTTTAAGTGGATCAAATGGGAAAAATACTCTCTCCCAAACTCTGGAAAATCATAGCCACTCCAAATAGACAAAACTAGATGATCTGTCTCCAAATAAAGCCATTTCATCTAGACTGGCTAAGATTTTGGTTTATATGTTAACCAGGGCCATGATTATTGTTGTTTGCCAATTAGTAGGGGAAAATGATTTTTTTAAAATTGTTTTAATTGTTGTCTTTGGTTTTGGCTCTGCAAGAATATTAACATTATGGCAAAGCTGGATCAGATGGGGCTGTTGTAAACTCTTGAGATTCATGTTCTTTGCCAAAGTGGAATTAAATTACTATGTAATGACTATTACACCTGGTCTTTGTACATTTTGAGAGCTGGTAGCCACTGAGGTTTTGGAAATGGATGTAACTAATATTCCCTCTGCGATTACTCCATTATATGCGCTCTCTTTTTCCCCTTTATTTTAGATATTCCATATGTAGCCTATAAAAATCCAGAAAACCTCTAGAATGATAGCAAAGCGATAGAGAAGACTCATTGTTGCTTTCTAGTGGTCATCCAGATTTTTGCCACCTAGATAAGTGTCTTCTGTATTCCTCTAACCATTTCTATGGTATTGAAACATTCGTTTACAAGGTTTACTCATAACATTAAGCCAGAATGTAATTAGTTTCTGATGTGAGGGGAATTCACTTTTGATAGTTTAGTGTTACAAGTTAGCCAAATCATTATGGTTTGTTCAAAGAAATGTGATTTAAAAGATCCCGATGACTGTTATATATGAACACCACATAATTCTTGGCATGAAGTAGGATAAGTGAGGATCTTACCACAAGTATTAATTTAGGTGTTGTTTGTTGGTGAATGCTAGTTGCTTATTCTGATTTCCTATTTTTTAGTATGCAGGGTTTTTTTTAATTGATTTAAAAATTTATGTTACTTATCCTAAACACATTTCTAGCAGCTAACACCCTATCCACAGAAACCCCAATGTAGTAAAAATCACATAAAATTCTAGGCACAGCAAAAATACTCATAAGGATTAAATGACTATATTTTGCCATTGCATAATATAATTGTGTAATATGTATACAATTTTAATTTTGAAAGGTGTCCCATTTCAAGAGCATACCGTAAAGGAATAAGTATTCTGAAAAATGCTGTATTGGTTCTAATGCAAACAAGAGAAATTCTAGGGTATCAGAAAGCAATCTTTCTGTTTTGAGTTTCTAATGTTTTCCAAGAAATCTTGAAATCTGCCCATTAATATTATGCAGATCTTTTACACTTGCTGCTCAAAAAGAAATGGAAAAACTGCTGGATCCTTCTGAATGAAACCAAACAAAAGCTTAAGGAACAATTGATTGGTTGCAATGGAAAAATTTGTCAATAAATTACACGTATTAAGTGACACTCTTTCTGTTTGGGTATCACTACAATGTAACTCAGCCAGCCTGGTATTATTGGAAATATAGTAGGTGAAGCCTAGCAAAAAAGTATATTTGAGATGTGGAATGAGAACATTTGGCAATAATGGAGGGAGGGGGTAGGGGGGGAAACATAAATTTGCGAAAATGGAACCACTGGATCAATGCTGAACGTTTTTCCTTGTAGCGCTGTTGGACTCACTCACCAAGAACAAGCAGTCAGTTGATGGCCATTCCCAGCCCAAGGAATCATCCAACCTCGGAAGTCAAAAAAGGACCGAGGATTTTGCTTCGGCCAATGGAGAAGCAGGGGGTGATACCAGCAAAGGTTACACTCAGGATCAAGTGGACGCTGTGAAGAGGTAAGCCTTAGTTAAGATTCTGACCAACAGACCACAGTTAAAATCACAGAACAACTTGTTGGTCATAGTTGGAAGAGCAACTATGGGGTGTAGCCAGAGGTGGGATTCAAATATGTGAACAACCGGTTCTCTGTGTGGATGCCGCTTCCGGAAGTCCATTTTGGGCCTGGGCAACAAAAAATTAGCTACCGGTTCTACCGAACTGGTGCGAACTGGCTGAATCCCACCACTGGATGTAGCGGCGATCTCATAGAACAGAATACTTTATTCGGCCAAGTGTGATTAGACACACAAGGAATTTGTCTGCAGTGTAAAAGCTGTCAGTATACATACAAAGCAACAGAGCTATAATAATGATACCAATAAGAGAAGGTAGTAGAAAAGATGAGAGGGATAAAATGCAGCCATACTAAATGGGTACATAAGGCAGTACTGCAGGTTGATCAATACCAACCTCAGTCTTTGGGGAAGGGAGAGGGCATTCAGAAGACATCTGACAGGATGTGTTTTCTAAGTAGGGGCTGTCAGTATGGATAAAGGCCAACTGGTTAAGTGTTTGTTCCTTGAAAATGATTTGTTTGGCTTCTTATAATTTGCTTTTTAAATTACAATGAATGTGGCCTGAAGTGGAAAGATACATAGCTGTTAAATAGGACAATGATTTCAGTGGTCTTTTCATCTGGATTTTGGAATTTTTTTTATGTCTAAAGCAGTGGTGGTGAACCTATGGCACGGGTGCCAGAAGCGGGACTCGGAGCCCTCTCTGTGGGCACACGTGCCGTTGCCCCAGCGTTGCCTCCTCCCGTGACCCCTTCCTCACCAGCAGCCCCCCTGGAGGAGAGTCACCCCCGAGCGTGGCCCGCGCGGAACAGCGCAGCCAAGGACATAGCGGCCAGGCAGCGTAGACAAGACTCTGCCCTGACACCCCGTCGCACACAGTTGATGCTGCGGGGCGCGGGCAGAGGGCATGGCCGCAATGGTGCTGCTGGGCTGCCTGGGTGATCTGCGGCAGGCCCTGGGGGTGGTGAGTGGCCCTGCGGGCAGGCGGGGTGGGGCGAGGCAGGGGGTGGAGCGGGGCCGGGGCCAGTTTTTGGGCACTCGGTCTCTAAAAGGTTCGCCATCACTGGTCTAAAGTAGTGCAACTGCAACGCTCTCTACATGGGGCTCCCCTTGAGGAGCACCCGGAGGCTCCAGCTAGTCCAAAATGCGGCCGCGCGGGCGGTGTTGGGAGGGACTCGTCGCTCCCATGTAACACCGCTGCTGCGCGAGCTGCATTGGCTGCCGGTGGCCTTCCGGGTGCGCTTCAAAGTGCTGACCATCATCTTTAAAGCGCTCCATGGCATCGGACCTGGATATCTTCGAGACCGCCTCGACGGCGTCTAATGGAGGGTAGCCGGACATGCGAGGGTGTCTCACCCAGAGGAGTCCCACGGCAGCCGGTCTGTCACGGCCGACCGCTGGGGTTCCCCCTCCCGGAAGAGACACCCTCGAGGGTGGGAGACCTTACAACTACCCCCAGAGATCAGGGTGATCCCTGATCTCCCTTCCTTCCGCCGCGCCCTTAAGACATTCCAGCTTGCAGGACTGGCCTAGGGGAAAAATTTTTAATGGGGGTTTTAAAGTAATTTTAAATTAATCAGACCAATTATTAATATTTGTTTTTAATTATGTTTTAATCTGTAGTTGGGATTTGCATTTTTATCTGGTTGTTAGCCGCCCTGAGTCCGCAAGGAGAAGGGCGGGATATAAATATAAAAAATAAATAAATAAATAAATAAATAAATAAATAAAGGTTTTGTTTGTTTGTTTGTTTGTTTTAAAAAAGCCTTCCTCTTCTGTTTATATTTAGTCCGCAGAGTTCTTGTCTTTAAAGCAATATAGGTGTGTGCCACTTGGGGGCACCATTTCCACAGGATTGAATAGATTGTCCAATGAGGTGATTTTGTCTCTTCTTTTCAACTTTTAGGGTGAAACAATGCAAAGACTATTATGAAATCCTGGGCGTCAGCAGGGACGCCTCTGATGAGGATCTGAAAAAGGCCTACCGGAAATTAGCTCTAAAATTTCATCCTGATAAAAATCATGCACCAGGTGCCACGGAAGCATTTAAAGGTAAAAAAATACCCCTTTTCTTTCAAGAAACGTATCTTTTACACCCTGAAAATGGTACCTTTTTAGTGACAGAAGTCCACCATAGGCGGCTGTTGTTGGTTTGTAATCATTAAAAAAGAAAGTGGAAAGAGTACAATAAATTGCCCTTTGCTATGTTAAATGCTCTTAAAAATCAAGTAAAAATTAAGTTGTAAAATAAATGTACACATGATTAACTTATTCACTTTATGCATTTGATACAGAGACCTCCCAATCGCTTTTTATAGCTGCTGCAAGAAAGGGTAGCCGTGGGATCTACGTAGCATATGAATGGGTGGGTGGTGTTTATTACAATCCCTAGTAATTTGGTGCATAAATAATTTAAATGAAGAGTTGGACTTATCTATAGGTGCTTAAAAGAAACATATACCCAACTGGTTAAAATTTTCAGTTCAGTTCAGGCTGGCACATGAAGACTGCAATCCGATACCCTCTCCTCCATGAGTAAGCTCCATCGCAATCGATATGTCTTCCTTCTAAAGAGATGACGAAGGACACCGTGTATGGCTACAGTCTTAGATGCATTTATATTTACAAGTATGGGATCCTGAATGTACTTGTCATAATGTGTCAATCAATCTGACTGTATCCTGATCCCATGGAATTTTTTTGCCTGAAAAGTTACACGTGAGATTTTAGTGCAAACTCCTTGATTTTGCTGTGGCAGTTAAGATTATGCCTAAATGTTAAAATGCTGAAATGATCCCTCTGTGATCTTTATACTTAATTAGTGCCATGGGTTGCAACTAGAAATTAGTAATTAAAATTAAAATTATATATATTAAAATAAATAAAATTGATGAACTCCGGGATATAAAATAGCCTTCTTTATTACTGAGCTTTCGTCAGCTAGCTGTTGACATCATCAGAGTAAGGGCTGAAGATTAGGAGAACCTATAAATACACTTGTATGACCGTTACAATGGTTGAAAAATAGAATGTACATATATGGCATGCTCATAACCCGCTCGCTCGCGGGATTTTTAAATCCCAGCCAAAGACCGGCTTTTAAATCAAAGCCGGAACCATTGAGACTAAATGCGAGCGAGCGGGTTGTGAGCATGCCATATGTACATTCTATATTTCGACCATTGTAACGGTCATACAAGTGTATGTATAGGTTCTCCTAATCTTCAGCCCTTACTCTGATGATGTCAACAGCTAGTTGACGAAAGCTCAGTAATAAAGAAGGCTGTTTTATATCCCAGAGTTCGTCAATTGTATTTATTTTAAAATATCTACACCTAGGATTCCAGTAGTGGTGAGTATATCCAACAGACCTTCCTCCTCCTATTTTCCCCACAACAACCAACAACATTATGCTGAAAGAGGGTGACTGGCCCAAACTCACCCAGCTGGCTCTCATGGCTAAAGCAGAACTTAAACTCAAGGTCTCCCACTTTCTAGCCTGGTGCCTTAACCATTAGACCAGGGGCCTTCAAACTTGGCCCTTTTATGACTTGTGGACTTCAACTCCTAGAATTCCTCAGCCAGCGTGCCTGGCTGAGGAATTCTGGGAATTGAAGTCCACAAGTCATAAAAGGGCCAAGTTTGAAGACCCCTGCATTAGACCAAAGTGGCCGTACTTTTTGAGCAATAATACTGAAGGGTTAATTGCAACCATGAAATTGCAAAGTTGTATCTGGATTTGGATCACAGCACTGGACGTGTGTATCTCCTTTCAGGTTTTAGACTTAGCTTCCAACTCTTAAGTTGGAATCAGATTAAAACTGCCCTTGTCTAGACATCCAAAGTATATCTAGCACAAAACTAACATTACACAGGTTTCTTCACTTGTAGACTTTATATTATTATGTTTATTGAAGGATTTTCCAAGATCCATATATCACAACTGTGATGCATGAACTAAATAACACTTTAGCCTCCTTTACTGGACCATCTTCCAGTTTATCTTTAGCTAAGCCTGTTTTATTCCTCTTGTTAATCTTTCAAGAGTTCAGTATTCTCTCTCTGGAAATGGCTTGGTTAATATTTCTCAGTCACTGAAGTCAGTTGATCCTTTACTTGTCCATTTTGCAGTGCCAGATGATAATGGTGTTATTTTAATGTTTAGACCTCGCTTAAATTAATCGTGCTTCTTAGTTTTGCAGGGCGCACCCGTGTAAGCCAAATTCTGTACGTACTGTAGATAGTTTCGACATGTTTTCAATAGCTGTATTGTTAATAAATAACAAGAATGTAAGGATGCACCTAGCTTTGATAAAATGGAAATATCATATTTTACATTTTTAGCACATTGTGTTTTGAAGTTTCAGGCTTCTGTTCCCTTTTAGAATTCCTTTCCAGTTAAACCATGGCCTTGATCACTGAGAGGAAAGCAAAATTAATAAGTCTTCCCACTCCATTGAAAACTATTAGACCAAACATGAGATGAGTATGCATTGAATGTAGCCATATTTCTTAAAGATAGGTTTGTTCTTTTTTTATTAAATATTACATAGAATTTCTTTCACACAGGTTCTTAATCCCTGGCATTTTTCATGTTGACTGTTTTTAACTTTTGCGGTTATAACCTATTGCAAATTTATTCCTCTTCTAGTTAACGCTTTTTTTTTGTAATGCTATGAGACTGTCAGTATTATGTTATTGTATTTTAGCAATATTGTGCTTAATCATGAAAGCATAAGTCTGAACATCTGATAGTTACGGATGGGAACTGAAGTCGACAGTTTTGTATGAATGGGAGAACTAATTTGAGGAATAAAAATATTAAATATAGGGGGAAAGAAATATAATTTATATTAGCAATGAACCTGAAACCAAAGCAAACAACAACAACATGATTATAGAGACAAATGTTTCCAAAATAATAGTAATGTTGATGGTAGTTTCTGTGTCTCAGGTAATTAAAGATATTTTATTCACCCTGAGTTCATTTCTGTTGCATCACAGTTCTTGCCATTTATTTTATTCCGCAGCCGTTTTCATTTGCATTTCTAGTTATTCCAAGATGAAGATATTTCCTAGAATATTTTTTTCCCAAGGAAGAATATTCACTTCATTAAATAAATCATAGTGATGTAACCAAACTGAAAGGTCAGTAGAAAAGGAAGGAAGAGAAAGTAAGAATCAAAAAGGAGCTATAATGAAATGTAACGGATTAGTGTGAATCTTCATTAATTGCACTTAAATCTCATTGAAATCAGTGTGAAGAGTTCCTCCCCCATATATTTCTTACTTAATTCCCAAGAATTGGTCTAGTCTTAAGCTGTGTTTCATTTTGTTTCTGAGGAACAAGGAAGATTCACCAAAAGCCAACTCACTTGTGTAATAAGAAAAATCCAACACATGCTAAGATTCCACTTTTAACTAGTATTCATTTTGGAATACAGCTTTGTATAATGCATAAGTTATTGGCAGGACCACTACAGAGAACACGTCTCTCAGTTGTCTGGACCTCAACTTTAATAGTATGCCCAGTGGCAAAGTCTTGTGAGAAGGTTTCAGACCTTCCAATCCATAGTTGCAGTCTGAAAATAATTGGAAACTGCTCATAATCTGCAGTAATGTTAAACAACCTAAGAGCAGCAATACTGTGCACTGCTAATCACCTGATAAATGTGATGGTCACGTGACAAAATGAACATACGAATACAGCTCCAGAAAGTAGCCAGAAGATCCAGTCTTTGAACCAGCGGATGCAGTTTTTCTCTCCTTTACATTTCCCTTGGAAATATCTTTTATTGAACAAGCTGAAGTGAGTTTCAGAAAAAGGACGAGATGTGGTTATCATTATTTGTTATTCAAATGGTTTCCTAGATCAGGGCTTTTCAACCTTTTCACCTATTGTACCACTTTTAGGATATGGCAATATCCGAGTACCACCAGTCGCCTAGCAAGGTGTCAAAAACTTGATGACCCCCCCCAAAAGGAAAAAAGTGATGAAGTACAGGTAGTCCTCAACTTACAACAGTTCGCTTAGTGACTGTTCGAAGTTACAATGGCACTGAAAAAGTGCCCCCCAAGCCACAGCCGAGCAAGACACCTGCTTGCCCACCCGGCGGTGCTCTTCCTCCTGTCCGAGGTTTTCATTGTTATGAGCATTTCTGTTGAGGATTGGCAGCGGGGTGGGGTGGGGGGGGTGTTTGGTTTTTATTCCCCCCATCTGCTGGGTGGTTGCAGCAGGTTTTGGTCACTTCACATGACCCTGAGACACTGTGACCGTCATAAATATGAATCAGTTGCCAAGCATCTGAATGTAAATCACAAGACCTTGGAGGGGCTGCAACATTCCAGCTGATCGGGGTTCTTCTGGGCTCAGAAGAAGCATCAGGATCAGCGCCGAGCTCCAGCTGGAGCCTGGCGCTGATCCTGGCGCTTCCACTGAGCCCTGACAGTCCCGAAGAAGCACTGATCCTGGCGCTTCCTCTGAGCCCTGACAGCCCTGCAGCTCCAGCCATCTCTTGCTCAGGCTTGTGCGGTGCTGCCACCGGTTCAGCTCATTCCCCTCCCTCACTACCACTTTTCTAGGATGGTCGTGTACCACCTGCCAGGTGCCAATGTACCACAGGTGGTACCTGTACCACTGGTTGAAAAGCCCTGTCCTAGATTCTCAAGATACGTAATATAAATTTATTAGTAATCTTTCGTCTGGGATAGCTTGCATGAACGTCTTCAGAATGCGAGAGGCCACAGGCTGAAAGAGATGAGGTTAGGAGTGATGGATTTGAACGGAAGATGGAAGACGCTGGACATTTCCTGATTTGTTCCCTCGTAATCACTGTTACCACATTCGCTGTTGTCAATGAATATGACTGTTTTCCTTCTTTCGTACATTTCAGCCATTGGGAATGCGTATGCAGTCCTGAGCAATCCAGAGAAAAGGAAGCAGTATGATCAGTTTGGAGATGCCAAAGTCAGCTCGACGCGACATGGTCATACAGATTTCAACCGAGGCTTTGAGGCAGATATTTCCCCGGAAGATCTCTTCAATATGTTTTTTGGTGGTGGTTTCCCCTCTAGTAAGTTGTGAATTTTATGTGTCTGGCTGGCAAAGGGTAGGCTCTAAAGAAAAGGGGATACCTCTGAGTTGGCTTTTCTCCTGCTTTCCTGGAGGAGGGAATCCAAAAATGAAAGTGTGACTCGGAGAAGGCAAGATTACCATTTGTCACGCCAGAGGAAACAGTGCTGATTGAAAGGCCTAGGCCAGGGGTAGGCAACCTTGGCTCTTTTATGACTCGTGGACTTCAACTCCCAGAATTCCTGAGCCTAGGCCAGCCTTTCTTGACAAGGCAGTCTTTGAAACCTCCTTAAAATTACAATGGAAATTCGACAATGTATTTAACAAAGAAATATACATGTGTCCTGTCATCCACCACTAACTGGCTCATGGGGCTATCCAGCTGGACGTGATGGGAGTTGCAACCAGGCCCCTCCGAAAGATCGCCCATGTGGGGGATGTTGATCTAGGTCTACAATGCTATGAAAGTTTCTAATAGGTTTGACGTGCTGGGCAGATAACAATATTGTTAGAAAAAGGGTTATCGGAGATAGAATCTGCTGAGACTGTGGGTCAGGTTGCATGACATTTGGAAAAGAGAGGTATTTTAAAGTTATTTCCTGTTCCTCGGGCCCAGCCATTGAGCATGTAACCTGATCTAAGTGTCTTCAGGCTAGTGGTGGTACTGTTGCATAGTTACCCGTTGTAGCTGAGAATGAAGCTATAGACAGGAAAGGACTCCTGTTGGGTGATTTCTGTGCCTTGCTATGGAGAAGGAATGTTCCATTCCTCACTATTAAAGGATCAGTTGAGAAAAGCAAAGCTTTTGCTGACTTTCTATCTTGAGCTCTTGATCTTTAAGACAGGCACGCAGAGATAGCTTTCGTCTAATCTCGCCTCTAAGAGGATGGGTGATCACCTTTCTGGAGATCCAGAAGTCGTTTTTTCTTTGGGTAAAATTGGCTAGAACACTGGTTTGGGTGGTTGAGTCCAGTTGAGGTTGCCTTGTAGCAGGTAGCGTAGCGTGCTTGTTTGCTTGGGTTGTTTGGAACAATTTGCTAATGCTTTTGATGGCAACCGAATGGAAATAATAGAAGAAAAAAAAACTCAGAAGTCTTTGCACACTTTACCACGATGTGGAATCTAAGCCAGGATACAGATGTCCCATGTTGATGTTGGTAAACAACTCTTACGTTTTGTACTCAGGATTTGAGCTTTTATCAACAGTGTTGCAGAGACGTTCCACTCAGTCAAGTGGTATACAACAATGATTTTCCAATTCCCCCCCCCTCCCCAAATCATAATATTAATCCACAAAGAAATAAATACTTGTTGAACAGCAGTGTAGATTTATGTTCAATATCCCAAGTATCGACAAACGTGCATTTTGTGAGTTCCACTCCCTTTGGGCATTTTTATAATCGGAATTGCTGGCAACTCATGAATTGCACGTGTCCGTGAGCTGCTGGCTGTGTGCTGATTCCAGCTTCGGAATCACCTTGAAAACTAAGCCCAGCGTCCAGATAATATTCTTTGACTTTCCGTTTTCCAGCTTTATGGCCATTTAACCTATTGATAACTTTTTGCGGGCTTCCACTTGCAAGCCCAGCAGAGTTGATAGGCTCCCTCCTAAACATTTATAGCAGGGAGTAGTCAACCTTGGCTCTTTTATGACTCGTGGACTTCAACTCCCAGAATTCCTGAGCCAGCTAAGCTGGCTCAGGAATTCTGGGAATTGAAGTCCACGAGTCATAAAAGAGCCAAGGTTGACTACCCCTGATTTATAGTTTGCACGGCATGCCTTAGCTTGGCTGTTGAAAGCACTGAGTGTCTATTAAAACGTGAGCGCTTCTATTGTGAGAGATTCATAGATAGATTACTGAGTGGACCAGATTGCTAACGGAGTAGAAGGAATTTCCAGGAGGAGCAGGCTTGTCCCAACTTAACCAATTAAAACTTTGTTTCATCAAGTTCTGTCTGGCTTGTTGGTGTTGGTCAAGGAGGAGAGATGGAGATCATGGCCCAAGTGATGGGAAATGGAAGGGAGCATCAGCAACTAAGAGAACAGAAAAAGGAATAAAACACAGCAACTCAGTCTGCGGGTTTTCAATGCATGAGGAAGGGGTTCTCCTGAGAGGCTGGGGGGCATACTTACCTAAGTCTCCCTGGCAGGCTCCACCTTTAATAGAGAGCCCAATGGAAGAAGACGCTGCGATTACAACATCTCGGTCCGCAACAGAAAGCCTCCGAGAGTGGTGGAGCCTACCTGGAGAGAACGCCAGGGAGAATCGCGTGAGATTAACTTCCTCTCGGAATCAGCACTCTTTAGCCAAGGAGTTGGGGACCCAGAGCAGCCATCTGGGGCCACTTGTCTTAACAGCCAGATGGTGGAGCAGGTGGTGGGGAGAGAGAGAGAGAGAGTGGGGAAAGGGCTATAAAAGTCACTGGACTTCACGACTTTTACCACCACTTTATTCCCTGAACAAAAGGCTTACAACTGACACCAAGAGCCTTCCTGGAGAACGGGAAATAGAGTCAAACAACACTGAGGCTACTACTTTAATCTCAGTGATTGGAATTTGGCTTCTGTGCTTCGTGGCCAGGAACGGCGTGCTCAGCATTTTATAAAGCCAGTGTCCAAATTAGCTCACCCCCTCCCAAAAAAAGAACCCAGTCTGCTTTTGTTACCATTATAGTTACCATTCTTCCATTCAATTATCACCTTCTAAGCTGTCTTTCCTCAACTTTGCAGCTACAACATCCACAATTCACAGACAATATACTAAACTGGATTGTGTTCAGTTGAAAGCACCCAGTTAAAGAGGGACAATTAAGAGCTTCTCTCTATGATATTTGGTGGATGGTCTTCAACCATTCTTAAAAAGTCTCTTTTCTCTCATAGGTAATGTACATGTATATAGCAACGGCAGGATGCGATATACCTACCACCAGCGGCAAGACCGACGAGAACATCAAGGCGATGTAAGTTGAAGCAAGGCAGAGGAAGAAATTAAAATGTTTCAGAACATGCACAGATCTGTTCCAGTCAAATGGTATTTTGCTATATTGTTTATGCCCATATGGGTCTGTTCATTGTTTCCTTTGCTAATCCAAAAGTGCAGGAGGGTGCTAGGTTTTTGGTTTTTAGTTAACTGTGGTTTTCAGAAAGGCAGTTTTCATTGCTATTTATGTGTAGGAGTACGATTCCTGCCTAATGCCAAAGTAACAGCATTATTGTGCTTTGTAATGCATTGTGCTGACTGTCTTTGAAAATGTGTTTTTTTTCACCAGTACATTTGGTGCCCATCAGTTGCCTATGGAAATCTGCAAACAGAAAAGTAAAGAGTCATGCCTTTCAACTAATCTTCCTTAGCACCTAATATTCAGGAACAATCTGCCTCTGATACTGGAGTTAGCATGGAGTCATTCTGATTGCTATCTGTTATCGGACTCATCGTCCAGAAAATAAAAGCTATGAAGCAGAATGTCATTTGTTCAGTGTTGGCCTCTACCACAGACTCTCTAGTAGAGTCATTAGGCAAGGATTGACTCCCACCCTCCTAGTCATACCCATTCATAAAATAAGCCAAATGTCATGGGTGGAACCCAGGGCTGCATTTCTATCAGAAGATTGTTCATTAGAGGATATGTCTAGTCCACTCACAGATCATCCAGTTTTTCTCCTGGAGTGGCCCGATCCAGATAGGGTAGGGATATTTTATTTCCAGAAGTTAATCTTCTAGAACAGGGGTGTCAAACTGCCGGCCTGCAGGCCGGTTGCATCATGTGGAGGCCATGCCCACCCCAGCTCCAGCAATGCGAAAGAAGTTGATGCGTGACGCGGCGAGTTTGACACCCATGTTCTAGAACAAAGAATGGAACATGTAGAAACAAGACGAGGAAGTAGGGAGCCAGTTAGGTCTAATGCAGGGGTAGGCAACCTCGGCTCTTTTATGACTCATGGACTTCAACTCCCAGAATTCCTGAGTCAGCTATGCTTTTATGACTTTTATGAGTCATAAAAGAGCCGAGGTTGCCTACCCCTGGTCTAATGGTTAAGGCACCAGGCTAGGGGAAAAAAAAGACGGGGAATTCTAGGCCCACCTTAGTCATGAAAGCCAGCTGAGTGACCTTGGGCCAGTCATTCTCTCTCAGTCCAACTCACCTCACAGAGGACTTGTTGTGAGAAAAATAGGAGGGAGGTGTGTTGGGTATGCTTGCCACCTTGTTTGTAAAAAATAATAAAAGGATACAAATAAATAAATACATAAAGCGGGACTAATCTGAAGTCCCTTGCACTTCCTTCCGGTTTTTTTTTCCAGAGGATTTAATTTCTCTCTGGAACAGATTTCAGGGAAGACCAAAGGCTGTAGCGGGTAAGTGTTACAGTACTTTAGGTTGTGCTCAGTTCTTCATAGGATTGTTTAGAAAGCTTCTGGGTTCAACAATATGCTTGGCCATAATATAAGTTTTATTTTGGTTTACCAGATTGTGTGGACCCAACCAACTGTAGCTTATTCAACAAATCATGGTAAAATCATGCCGTGGCTTAGTCTGTAATACAGACACAGCCAGTACAGGCAAAACACTTCAAGCATTTGTTGAATTGGCATGAAACCATAGAGCCTTTCAGAAACTGGTCTTCATACACCTTGCTAAGCCATGGTTTGACTAACCACGTAGTATTGACTAAATCAAATGTGACCAAATTCACATGGCATCTAAAAGCCATAAGTAAAAAAAAACACATTGTGAGCTACCGGGGGAAAAAAATCAAAAATCAAGATTTGAACCACAGTTGTCAAAGATAAATGGTTTGGGGGGATGCAAATGATTGATATTTTCAATTCTTTCTCCCCAGGGTGGCCTTGGGCTCTTTGTCCAGCTGATGCCTATCCTCATTCTCATCATTGTGTCTGCCCTCAGCCAGATGATGGTCTCCAGCCCACCTTACAGTTTGAGTCACAGGCCGTTAGTGACCATTATTCTTGTCCCTATAGTTAACCTGGGTAGTAGGATTTTGGAAAAGACTTAAGAACAAAGCTGATATTTACCAGTGTTTGGTGTTCTTTGGTGTGTTTTTTCCCCATCTCTCTTTGTTTCTCTTGGTTTCACGCCATGCCTGCTGGGATAAGATTGCTTAAAGTGTTTACGTGGTAAACATTTACATGTAAATTATAGGACTTCACAATCTATGGGAGTAGGACTCACTTAGTTGAAACCTGACCCAGCCTATCGTCTCTCATAAAGGGTACTATTTCACAAAGAAGCATTTTTGCATCATCTGAAATCCTCCACAGATTGACTGTGAAGATACATGATATTGACCATGTAATTAGATGGATGCCTTTTGGCTGCCATTTTCTGGGTCAGGAAAGCCTTAGTGTGCAATTTTTCTAGCAACTCTAAATGCTAACAATGACAGAAGCAGAGGATATAAGATAGAGTACATTGAGTATGTGCCCTACCTTACAAGGTAGGATTATAGCCCTGGAGTTTCCATATATGTCAGAAAAAGCACCTCCCTGAATTCTAGGAAGGTTCCTACCAATCAGTATTCAGGATACCAGGAAGGATGGGCCCTATTCATGAAAATTGTCCCAAAAGGAAAGTAGAAAAGAAAGAATCTTTTGTAAGAACGAGCTGTCCCCTTATTATACAGTATGAAGGTCTTTAGGTGATTTTTAAGTCTGGCAGAAGTCTGGCTGTTGTTGTGCAGTTGTCAGTTTTATTGATGGATTGACATGCAGGATTGACGAAGGTAAGGCGGGACATATTGCCTACAAAAAAGTACTTCTTATTCTGTGAAGACAAGATTTTTGGATATTAAGGCTGTGGGTGCTTTTCCTTCTTTCCACACTGTCATTGTTCAGTGATGAGTTGGAAGCTGGAATCTGATTTCTGTCTGGGTCCTTCTCCATTCTGGCATTGAATCAGCCAGAAGGAAAAGAAACGCGGGCACTCAGGTCACAACTAATAGACATAAAGTAATATATTGTATAACTCTTGTATGTTGTGTTGCACATTAGGATGCCACCCCGCTTAGCTACGTTTTAGGAAATGTTGACTGCACAAAAATTCTGTTCTTTAAGGAGGTGGTTAGGTGGGAGTTTCCCATATGAGGTGCCATTTTAAGGTGATTTTTTTTTTAAAAAAAAGATAAACTATACATTCAAATTGGCATTTTTAAACCGTCAAGTTTGACATCCTTACGCTAGTTGTTCAAATTGAAATAGCACATTTTTATGATAAAATACTTGTTTTTGAACCAAACTGATATAGTCATCTTTTAGTTTGGAGTTCAGATTTCATAAGTGCTGCATTTCTTAAATATCTGATTCCAAAGCTGAACTCAGATCTCAAAGCACTGGCTCAACAAATCGGCTTTGGAATTCAGCATTTAAGAAATGCAGAATTTATGAATGCAATCTCCCAAACTGGAAGCTGACTATCCCAATCAACTTTGTCCCAAAATCCATAAAAAGAAATATTTCGCCGGAAAGATGTGCATTTTCAATTTTAAAATCTGAACACCTGGAATAAAGGATTTTAAAACTTGAACATTTTTAAAATGCAGTTTTTAAAAAACTATGTGTTGCATTGTCACTCTTTGAAGCTTCTCTAGCTATTCATGGCAACATCTTGCTGTGATCTTCCATAGATTTTTATCAGCTGATGGCATGACTGTATAGGCCCTTGTGCAAGACTGCAGATTTGATAAAAGCTCTTGGTAGCTTTCCATGTCATACTCTGGAAGAAACCAGGGTATTTCTCTATGTCTTTAGGTACAGAAGTCCTCTTGTTCCTGAAACTCATGAGGGAACTTTTCCTTTTTTCAATCTACATCTCCTTCCTCAGTAGTTTGCTTGCTTGATAATTTATGATTAGTCTTAGGACCATAATGGGAAAAAGTAAATGTAGGATCTAGTTGTAGGATAAAATAGACAGTAGAAAATACAGTAATAAAATACAGACATGGTAAGAACAGACATTCAGATAAATATATCACCTTTACAGGATATAATGAGTTCTTAGCTCAATAACCCTAAACTTGGCAGATCTGCTCACAATATATACGTTAGCGCCCAGGTGGGAATAAGACAATCTTGAGGTCCAGATCCCAGTGGGCTGTTCTTCCAAGTAGGGCTGTTAAGTACCTAAGCCAGTGTTTCTCAACCTTGACAATTTTAAGGCATGTGGACTTCAACTCCCAGAATTCCACAGCCAGCATTGCTGGCTGTGGAATTCTGGGAGTTGAAGTCCACATGCCTTAAAATTGTCAAGGTTGAGAAACACTGACCTAAGCCAGAGGGGCATGTCAGTCAAGCAAAAACATGAGCAATCTCATGTACTGTATGTAATAACAATGTATATAACGACTGGGGCACTGCATGCGCACATTCTCTCATGATATGGCAGGTGATAGAAGTGTCCACGTTTGGCCATGGTATTCAAATCTTGCTCTAGAATAGTCCTTGAGAATTGTGTCAAAACTCATCGATAGGTATTTTTCGTATGGAAAAAGAATTTTCTTCTTAGCCAACCTTTTTTGTTTTTCTTTGCCAATAACTCCATTTTGTTTTGCACACTGGTATCTGGGACTCTGTATTTAAACATTTCCAGTAAAGAAGTATATGTGTAGCTCATGGTTGAAATGAGGGGTCCTTGGTGCTCTCTTGAGCTTGGTTGGGTTTTTTTTGCAGACATTTCATTACCCAAACTAGGTGACATCATCAATGCTGATGATGTTACCTAGTTTGGATAATGAAACGTCTGCAAGAAAGCAACCAGGTGACCTCCCCATCACAAAATCTATTGACCGCACGAAGCCCTTATACACAGAGGAATACTGACATCCTCTAACCTCCACTGAAGATGTTACCTAGCCTGGTAACGAAACGTTCAGAAACCAACCCACAAGTTTGGAGAATGAACCTACACCCGGGCTACAGATATTCGCCACCATCCCAAAACCACCAAGCTCAGAGAGCACCAAGGACCCCTCGTTCAAAATTTCCCTTGCCTGGCAGACAGTTGAGAGTAAATATTGGGTGTGAAATAACGTTAATAAATCACAGAATTGGGCTGAGCCATACTTCTCTGATCTGCCATACATATTTGGGATAGCCCAGGGGTTGGCAACCTTGGCTCTTTTATGACTCGTGGACTTCAACTCCCAGAATTCCTGAGCCAGCATGGCTCAGCTTGGAAACCTCTCCCTTTCCCCTCAGCATGGCTGGCTCAGGAATTCTGGGAGTTGAAGTCCACGAGTCGTAAAAGAGCCAAGGTTGCCTATCCCTGGGATAGCCTACCCCTGGGATAGCCTATCAGGATCCATTGATTAGATTCTCTGTCAGCATGTGAAAACTTTATTATTGTCTATGCTTGGAGTAGATGGATACCTGTTTCTGCTCTGGTCCCATGGGATGATGTGTTTGTATCAGTTCCCAGTATGCTTCCTTTTTTTTTTTTAAATGAGTCTAAACTTGTTGAAGTGGGGTGACTTTTGTAAAGCCCCCACATCTTTCCCCAGTAGAGACTTGAAAGGGAAACCAAATGGATCGAGGGCACTGGCTCATCGCAAGCAAATCAGCAGAATCAACCAAATGGCAAACGTTTTGGCAGCAATTGCATCCAGCTGCCTGAGCCAACTGAATATACAGTATTATAAATGCATTGCACCAACCATTTGTCGCTAGAATATAGCAGATAATAGACCAATGTATATGGGTAGCCAGGAGGGGGCAATGCTGCCTTATCAGTTCTCTCTTTGAAGCAGGCAAGGCTGTTAGGAGAACCTGATTTTGTCAGCTGTCTTGGAGCAGGAAAATGTAATGCTGCTAAAAAGGCTGGAATTCAGCCATTAAGTGGTAGATTTAATCCCTGTTTAGATTATCACTCAGGTAAACAAGCCTGTCAGATGGAAAAAAGATTTGTCTCCAATTCACGTGCATAATGCTTGACTGTATGTCTGTCTTGGGTTAAGAGGTCATCTTCTGACAAGGCCCAGGGCATTCAACTATTTCTTTCTGGATGGCATAAATGGGGGAGGTGGGGTATGAACATGTACACATAGGCAGCCAACCAGAGATTTAAATGTCTGTTGCAGAAGAAGAAGAAAAAAAATCCAGTTTCTAAAAATTTCACCATGTAGGAGATTCAGGAGAGTGATTTAAGGAGCAAATACATTTTTGTTTTATATAAAAATGTATGGATTCTTATCTTATTCAGGAGGAAGCAACAGTCATTTGTTTGAAACGGTGCTATCGCTGCAGGGTTGAGGATGAGGTATAAGGCTAGGTTAGATGGAATTCCTAAATTAGGCTATGAATCTGAGAACAATGGATTGCTGTCCGTTGTTAAAAGCCAAAAGCACTATTTCTTGGTAAAAATCTAAAAAGTAGACTTGCAAGAATTCCTCTCTCAGAAAAAGTACTCCAAATATCTTGAAATTAGACGTGATAAGAGTTAAAAAAAAAAACAGAACTAAGCCTAATGTAGAGTGATAGACATTTCTTCTGTAAAAACAAATATCTTTGCAACTTCTCGCTGAACCATAATCTTGACATTTTCCTGTAACAATGAGAGTCAGCACTTAACTCTCCTGAAATGGAGGGATTCTGTACTCAAGATACCGAGAACTGGATCTAGCTTTGCATAAAAACATGGCTTCTGATCTGAAACAAAGAGAATGAATAATTTGCATGGTGCAAACTGGGGGGGGGGGGCAATTAAGACAAAGCAATTAGTGATTTGCAACCCCTGATTAGATTATCATTTCTGTCCCAAGGGCTTATACGTAGCCTTGAATGCATTAAAACCGAAGTGTTTACTAAACATAGACGCACCTTTTAAGAGCAACTAATTTCTCATGTCAACTGCGGAGAAACTTGGGGGAAGGCCTGTAGACATTCTGTAACATGAGAACTACAGAATATTTTCAGTAAGAGTCCTCTCAGCAGATTACTTTAATCTAGCCCTGTAGCACGGAGAACGGGTTTCTTTTTTCTCTTTCCAAAATAATAAGGAGAGCTCGATCTTTTTTCAAGTTTGCACAAGCTTTTTCTTTCGGGCTCCCTGGCATAAGAGACAAAAGCGCCCCCCCTGTTGCTTCAGCCATAAGAAACCAATTGTATGTAACAGAAACATGTCTTCTAGTTCTGAGCATCTGCAGTAGGTTCATTCAGACCTTTCCTTACTGGTGACATGCTTCAGCTTGCAGACCGAAGGCCTAAATTGAAGATGGTTGCAGCAGGTCTCTGGGATGTCAGCAGTGGTCAAGGATATGGGAGAGCGGTGACAAAATGGGATTTTCAGGAAGAACCCATTGAGATAATGGAGAGATTGTTGAGGCAGTCCCCTTCCTCCATTCCAAATCACATTCGTTGTTGTTGTTAGTTAGACTCATCGCGACCCCATGGACAACGTTCCTCCAGGCCTTCCTGTCCTCTACCATCTTCTGGAGTCCATTTAAGCTCACGCCTACTGCTTCAGTGACTCCATCCAGCCACCTCATTCTCTGTCGTCCCCTTCTTCTATTGCCCTCAATCTTTCCCAGCATTAGGCTCTTCTCCAGTGAGTCCTTCCTTCTCATTAGGTGGCCAAAATATTTGAGTTTCNGCCTTGCAGTCCAGGGGACTCGCAGGAGTCTTCTCCAGCACCATAGTTCAAAGGCCTCAATTCTTTGTCGCTCAGCCTTTCTTATGGTCCAACTTTCACAGCCGTACATTGCAACTGGGAAAACCATGGCCTTGACTATACGCACTTTTGTTGGCAGGGTGATGTCTCTGCTTTTCAGTATGCTGTCTAGATTTGCCATAGCTTTCCTCCCCAGGAGCAAGCGTCTTTTAATTTCACATTCATTGTTCTCCTACAAAAGCTTATGTTCACTAATGTCCACTGTTAGGCTCATTCCATCCTCATTAAATTTGCCCTTCCCATTAAGGCAGTGTTTCTCAACCTTGACAATTTTAAGGCATGTGGACTTCAACTCCCAGAATTCCATAGCCAGCAATGCTGGCTGTGGAATTCTGGGAGTTGAAGTCCACATGCCTTAAAATTGTCAAGGTTGAGAAACACTGCATTAAGGGAAACAACATGTTCTTAAGCTTTACATTGTGTGGATAATCTACACCAGCCCAGTTTACGGATAATCTATCTTGGTTCTCCTTAAAGGGACTGACAACCGTTCTGTTCTTGCAGGAGCAGCATGGCAGAGGATAAAGGAGGATTTTGGTACCTGAGTTTGCTTTTGGGTGGGATCGGCTGGTATGGGGGGCTTTGGTCTCCTTATCGAAACAAATTTTCCTTGGTGTCTAGGTGTGCAATTTTGACCGTTGCTTTTGTCCTCCTTTGCTCCAGGTCTGTTGGCCATGTATTTAAACGAACGACTGAGCATTTGAAAGTGTCTTACTACGTAGGTGACAGCTTTGCGGAAGAATACACAGGCACAAATCTTAAAAATGTAGAGAGGAGCGTGGAAGACGATTATATTGCAAACCTCAGAAATAACTGTTGGAAAGAAAAACAGCAGAGTGAGTAGCCCAGCTTTAAGACATGATTAGACAAAGAGAGAGGCAGGGTCAAGGCATTGCAAACTGCATTTCAAGAAATTCTGTATTATCACTTGCTTATTTATTGTGTTTATGTTCCATTCCTGTAAATTGGGCCTCACAAAGTTGTTGGAAAGGGGTTATTGATAGTTAAAATGAAGCCACTTTTACAAATGAGATCTGCCTTTGACAATTTAGCTGTTGCAGTGCAAGCGTTATTTATGTGGGCACACATGTGCGAACAGATCCTGCTTTATGCAGCCCTATTGATCATTATGATGTGCCCTAATTTTATTGTCCTGTTTCCCCGAACTTAAGAGTTTAAAATATCCAAATGGCACAACAGTTCCCAAACTTTCCATCTTCGCACTCACCTCCTTCTGAAATTCTTCTTAAGCTATACTGTAATTACAACATCTGGAGCAGGGTTAAAGCAGTGGATAAATATTTTTCGCAGCTCCCTGCTCAAGATGGGATGTGACAAAACGAGGGAACCGTGTAGTCTCTCCGGTGAAATCCACAAAGTATATCAGAAATGCAGTACAAACTAAAGAGAAAAGTTGCAGCTGTCTGGACTGTTAACGTTAATTATTTGGATTTCTTCTTTTACAGAGGAAGGCTTACTTTACCGGGCACGTTATTTTGGTGATTCAGATCTATATCAGAGAGCACAAAAGATGGGCACACCCAGTTGTACCAGACTGTCTGAAGTTCAAGCATCAATGCATGGATAGCTGTTGCAGAAACAGTCCATAGAGACCTAAGTAAGAGCTGGTCGTTTCTATTTCTGGAAACGGGGGGTTTGGTTTAGGAATACTAATTTTCCAGCATAATTTAGAATCCAAAGCTATTTTCATGTTTTATGCTACATCGTGGTTAGTTTTGGCAGAGTTAGCCAAACAAGCAAGTGTTAGTCTTGCAGACAAACAAACAAAAAAAGATACCTCTATGGTATCTTAGATCATCCTCTCCATTCTTAGCAGTATTTCCTTTCCATCTCTCTGAATTAGTTTCATGTTTGGTTTGGGTACAAAACAAACTGGGAATAAACAAAATGCTCCTATTTACATGCCACGCTAAGCCATAGATGTAGTTTGAAAGCCAACATAAATCATGGTTTCAGTGGTTTATTGCCTAAACCCATTTTTTATTCGCTGACCCCATTTACCTTTTATGTCAGTGTTTCTCAACCTTGACAATTTTAAGGCATGTGGACTTCAACTTCCAGAATTCCACAGCCAGCAATGCTGGCTGTGGAATTCTGGGAGTTGAAGTCCACATGCCTTAAAATTTGTCAAGGTTGAGAAACACTGTTTTATGTTAAGATAAAAAAAAATATCAAATTGCGTAACAACCAACGCAAAGTGTGACTTCCTAAATGCTCACTGGTTCCTCTTGATGCTCATGTGCTCTTGATCATCATCCCTTTGCCAGGACTTATAGCTTAAGTTAAATAGTTGCACTTTTCCTATTCTCAGCAGTGCCTCTGGTTGGTGGGTGGTTGTCAAATGGGCAAGATGGCAGATGGAGTGTTGCAGTGCAAGGCCCACCCCTTTCCTGCATGCACTGTTCACACAGATAAAAGTGGCAGAACTCGCTTTGTGATGCTTTGTCTGCCATCTTGCCGATTTTGAGTGGCCTCCCCCTCTCTGCAAACATTACTGGGTGTCCCTTCTGTTTCTCAGAGCATTGTTAATTTGGGTGCCGAAATAATTACTGGGTAGCTGATGGGCCCGTTGCACAATGACTGGTGGTGAACATCTTTTTAGAAGCACTCGCTGATAAGCTTTGGAGCATCAGTGGCTTCAGCTAAAAGTAGAATGTCAAGAATCAAATGGACAGCCAGCCCTGGATTGTTGCAATAGTGTTAAAATACGGCATACTTTTGCGAACTCCGTTTCAAAGGTGGCTTAAAGGATTCTGCGATTCTTCACAATTATTTAAGCAATCAAATCACTTCCCCCGCATATGTGCTTAGCCAGCTTGCTTTACTCTTCAAAGTCAAAACCAATTTTATCATAATATCACAGTATTTGACATTTGGAAGATGACACTATAGTTCAGTGGTGGCGAACCTATGGCACGGGTGCCAGAGGTGGCACTCGGAGCCCTCCCTGTGGGCACACATGTCGTTGCCTCAGCCTTGCCTCCCCCCGTGACCCCCTCCTCTCCAGCAGCCCCCCTGAAGGAGAGTCGCCCTCGAGTGTGCCCCACACGGAGTAGTGCAGCCAAGGACATGGTAGCCAGGCAACATAGACAAGACTCTGCCCTCACACCCCATCATGCAGTTGATGCTGCAGGGCGCGGGCAGAGGGTGTGGCCGCCATAGCACTGCTGGACAATCGGTGGGCCCTGGAGGCGGTGAGTGGTTCTGTGGGCAGGCGGGGTGGAGGGATGGGGGGCGGAGCGGGGGTGGGGCAGGGGGGTGGAGCGGGGGCGGGGCCAGGTTTTGGGCACTCAGTCTCTAAAAGGTTCGCCATCACTGCTATAGTTCATTTTAAAAGTTAGTATTAATACATGAATTTACCATGCCATTACAACTTGTAGAAAAGAGATTCAGCAGGGCCTGATGGACCTACCACAAAAATGTAGCATTGGGTGTAGTTTCCTTTGGATTGCAAAGAATCACAATGATTTGTCCCTTTCACAGTGAGAATGTATTAGAGATAATGATACTTGGCCATAGAAAGTAAGCATTGAAATAATACTAAACAGCTTCGAAGATATGAGTACATCTGCTTCATTTAGCCCTAGTTAAATGCCTTTAAAGAAAATAAAAAACTTGTGGAAGATACGCAGCCACCGATTTAGGGTAATGATGCTTCTGTAGCTTTCCAGTTAGAATTGTTTATCACCTGAAGCTGTTGTCTTTGTCACCACCCTTCTTTGCTTGTTTATTGTGTTCCATTTTAAGATGGGTCAGTTCTCCTCAAAGCAACTCACAACATCCAAATTACATAATGAGCAGCAACTTTGGGATAGTTGCTTAACAAATCAGTACACATACCATCTTGCTAATGTGGATATTTCTAAAGTTGAAACAATCGACAAACGCTTCATATAGGGCCCAGTGATCAAAATATAAAAAATCATTTTAAGCACTGCCGAAATAATACATTGAAATCCAAGGTCAACTGATTTCTCCAGCAACAGTCTCTAAACCAAATTGACCTACGGTTCACACAAAGGAAGGCAACATAGTTTGTTTTTTTTGCCTCCCCGGTTGTGCGAACACTATGTCAGTTTGGTTTGCCACCATTTTATTACAAACATGCACACCGTTGAACTGTATTTTCTACCCCAGAAGCAATTATTTTTTTGGGGGGGAGGGGTTCCAGAAATTCGAATTCTGAATCTTAAGTTTTGAAAGCCTCAAATGGAAGTCTCTCTCTAGGATGTTAACCCCACTAGTTAATGGGATTGAGATGGTGGTTTAGGTGCACTTATGAGTTGTACTGCAGAGATAGCCTGCAAGATTTTAGGCAGCACGAGTGGCAGTTGTTCTTCTGGAATCTTCCAGGGCTCTGCCCTCCCTCCCTGCCAGCTAGAACTGAGCCAGATTGATGACCATTGATCAAGGGTAACCAGGCTAAAAACTAACTAATCTTTACTCGCACAACTTTTTGTTCTTTTTCGTCCTATGGCATGTGTTTTATTTTGAGTGAGAAAATGGCACAGGAAGAGTTAGGATGCAACTGGGATGTGTTCGACATAATGGTCTTCCATGCTAAACACACACACACTCACGCACGCCCCCTTTTTTTCTGGAACAGGTTTGACTTGAATTTCAGGCAAACCATCCCAGCCATAACTAACCTTCCTTGGTGAGAAAAAATATTTTAGTCGTTTTGTTTTTTTTGAAATGTAGAGAGGCTTAACAGACTTCTATTTAAGGCACCCTAGATCAGTGGTGGCGAACCCATGGCACGCGTGCCAGAGGTGGCACTCAGAGCCTTCTCTGTTGGCATACACGCCACCGCCACTAGCAGCAGGTCCATCAGGCCGCCACTGCCGCCCGTAGCAGGAGCCCCACCCAGCACAAAGGAGGCAAAGCGGCCGATTAGCAAGCTCGAGTAGAGGTGATAGAGCAGAGGTCACCAACCATTGTTGATTGGTGGACTGGAATAAAAGGGAGGGGGAAGCATTTTACATGCGTGCATGCGCGCACGGGACTACAAGCACGCACGCGCTGCAAATGGGGCGGGGCTAGTGCTTGCGTGATACTCACTAGCCCTGCCCCGTTCTTGCGTGGTGCAGCGCCTTGTATCTGCACCCTGCAGTGTGGCGGCAGCCATTTTTGCGCCTTGCAGCACAGTGGTCCATTTTTGCGCCTCTGGTTTTTGCGTGCCAGAGACGGCACTCAGAGGCACCTCCTTGCCCCCCCCCCGAGGGCACCACAATGCTGATGCGGCCCTGGCACTTTGTGATAAAATAAGTTGGTTTGGGGTTGCAGTTTGGGCACTCGGTCTCTAAAAGGTTCTCCATCACTGCCCTAGATACCTGAGATTGCTACAGGCAAAGCACTGTGACTTTTTGTGTAAGACGTCTGTTCCTAAGAACAACGTTTTGAATGTTGATGTGTGTTTGAGGACAAAGGGACAAACATTTGAAGAACACCTGAGCAGCCTTCTACAGCAGCAGTTCTCAACCTATGGGTCGCGACCCCATTTGGGGTCGATCGACCATTTCACGGGGGTCGCCAAGCAAGGCTGTCCGCCATTTTTTTCCCCTTTTCTGGCGGGTGCCTTACCTCCCTTGAGCTGGGCCAGCTGGTGGTCGGCCTGCTCCGTCTATGCCGCTTGCCAGCTACGCCTCGGCTGGCGCAGGGGGCGGAACCATGCATGTGCGGCGCTCCCAGGCAGGGAAAGTCCTCGACTTACGACCGGTTGGGTAGTCCTCGACTTACGACCGGTTTAGTCCTCAACCTACGGCCGGTTTAGTCCTCGACTTACGACCGGTTTAGTCCTTGACTTACGACCGGTTGGGGGTCGTGGCATTAAAAAGGTTGAGAACCACTGTTCTACAGAGTATTTCGTCTTGCGCTTGTCTGCAGTGATATAGTCTTCATTGACCAGTGTTCCTTTTCAGGGGCACCCATAAAAGGGGAGCAAAATAGTCAAGATGGCAGTAATTCATACAACTGTGTGATTTGAAGCAGCTCCAGTTTTTAGATTAGATTAGATAACTTTTATTGTCAATTTTTTTCCTGTGAGCACAATGGCACACATTAAAAATGAAATTTTGTGGGCATTCATGGGGCCTGGCTTCAGACAGTGCAGTCGCAGCCATCTTGACCTTTTTTCTTTTTTTTAACCTTACCCTGCAGATACCCTGTTATGCATTTCATTTCAATGTTTAAAGACAAAAAGAAGAAGAAGTAATAATCAGCTTCTAAATTAACATTTCCAGCTAGGCCACTCTGTTCTCTAAAATGGAAGTGCCGGCCCTGTTACCCTTGTAATTGACTGGAGACTGATGCTTCTGCTGTTTTTCTCCTCAGACTCTTCAAATGCCTGAAGACTTTGGGGGAAGTGCACTGAGCCAAGAAGACAGACTTTCTATTTAAAGAATCAGTCCTTAAATTAAAATGGCATTGGAGTATTAACAACGCACAACTGCCCTCTCCTCTCCTTTCTCTGTCCAGCGTTAGACTTGAACATCTCGTGAGGAGGGAAAAGACGGCTGGTCTTTTTTTATTTCCCCCCCCCCTCTCTCCCTCTCCCATCCTCCAAAGGATCCCCTTCCCCTGGGAACAGTTGTCGAGTTGCTTTGGTTTCCTTTCCGAGATCTGCCGAAAATCAGGAGCAGTGGAGAAAGTTCTGCAATTGCACTAGTCACTTCAGAGAGCAAGGGAGAAACTGGAAGAGCTAGAAATTAAAACAAAATTAATTTTAAAAGACACTATTTAGAATTTAACTTACCATTGTAAATATGTTGTACTTCTAAACTGTGCAGGGATAGAATTAAATTATTTCGTTCTTTTTCTTTTTTTTTCTTTTTCTTGTTTCTTTTCTTTTCTTCTCTCTTTTTTTGCTGAACTTCATAATCCAGTATCTCTGAATTCTAGCTTCTTTTTTCCCTGCCTGGGCCCTCACTTCCTTTTTTTTTGGGCCCAATGTCCTGTTTTCTATCAATGGCAATCTTATCTGACAATACAAATGTTTTATATTTTATAATGGCTTGGACTTTCTTGGGGGGGGGGAGAAAGTAAATTCACAGACCCTGAAACTGTTTCCTTTTTTAAAATGTGAAATACTGAGCCCAATAGATATATTTTCTATGGACACATTCTGACCCAGTTTTGGATTTGCAATGTACGGCGGCTTTTGCTGAACGACTCGTTCTTCCTAATAAATGGAGAACAAATTGTCTCAAAACGATCTTCAGTTCACCAAGATGGCTTTTGCTGTGTGGACTTTTTTTTTTTTTTTTTTTTTAGGTTTTGCAGACTTTTCACTTTTGGCCTTGCAATCAGGGTTCGTTCTGCTACCCAGAGGCGTGCTATTGTTTTTTCCCCAAGGCATGTCTCCTTCTGTCTTTTTCCCCTGCTTCCCCATCAGATTTCCTGTTGCTCTACAAAATAGTATTTCTTTGACAAAATGTTGCCGCTGATTTCATTCCAGGAACCTGCTATGCGCTGGCGTGGCCTACCAAGCAGTGATGCAGTTATGTACTTTTCCATTTGGTGCGACTTGGATGGCCCTTCTCTATAGAGCAGGGGTGTCCAACCTTGGCAACTGTAAGACTTGTGGCTGGGGAAGTCTGGGAGTTGAAGTCCCCAAGTCTTAAAAGTTGCCAAATGTGAGACCCCCTGCTCTAGAGCAATGAGAGGCTGTGCAGCAACACTGCTTGTAGATTCTGGTGAGAATCTTCCTCAGAGAACGGGACTCTTACGTCCTCAGGAGAGCAGGCCATCTTCGTCCAACAAGATTTTGCTACTTTCCATTCTTTAAGCAACTGAAAGAGGCAAAGAATAATTCTTATTACTTGACTGGGCTGTGAAGTCTAACTTTCATTTGAGGAAAAAAAAAAGCTACACAATGCCAGACTTTTTTTATCTTTTAAGTCCACACAATGCTGTCAGAAGAGCCTTAAGAGAAGTTACTTCAAAGAGCTGAGCCATTCACCAGAGTTAACAGTTAATGCTCCTAGTTCCAATAAGCCTCATCATCTTGAATTAGCAGTAATCTGAAGATGCTTCCACTCCTGCAAGAAGTTTTGCGTTTTCATTAGTCAAACAAGGATTCCTTTTGCAGGCATGGATCAACTCCTACCATCAAAGCAAATCAGTACTCGGGATCAGAGTAATATGTTCAGAAATGACTTAGTTATGTCAAGGAAGTAGCATTACCGTTAATTACTTCACACTGGAATCTTCTTTAAGTTGCTGTTAGTTTTGTCCAGAAAGTTTTATATTATTTAATTGGCAAATGTCCATCTAAAGACTTGTTCAGAATTGTTCAAGTACCAAATAAGAGCTGATGGATTAGGGATGGTCTAATAATTGTGTCATTTCTTTGGCATTGACAAATGGATGTTGATTTGAACAGGGTTTTTCCTGTCATAAGCGGCCATCTTGATGGATAGATCCGCTCCATTTGTCTGCAGTCCCAAGGAGATGCCTCCATCCTCCACTGTCCCCGGAGAGCAGATCGTGGCTCAAAACCTCAACCCTGTTGATTAGCATTCAGTGATCCCTCCAGCCATTTTGAAGGATCGCTTGTCCAGCTGCGCAGCACAAAATGACCAGCTTCTGAGATGGCAACAGGAGCCCCAGGCCATAACAATCAGATCTTTTTGATTTTCTTAAGTAGATAGCCGGGGATGAATGAGCAACGTGCAATAAAAAGCATAGGTCTTGAAAGATATTGAAGAAGGCTGTATTTCTTAATTATATAATTGTACATCTATAAATAAAGATTTATAACATGAAAGCTTGCCCCTAGTGTTTGTGTCGCCCTACATAAGCAAAGCAGAGTCGTTTCACCAAATGCCATGATGGGTTCATTCCAGCAGCTGCCCTTAAACTGAATTGGTGCTTATTTTTAGTAATGAATATATTTATGGGTTCCACAATAGACAAAGCGTATTTACAAGAATCCATAGAGATTTGGTGTTCTGCTGATCCAAATAACATAAGCCTTAGAAGCTCTTATTTGTGAAAAGCTGCTATGCTGTATACTGAAAGTGACTGTCAGATTACCTAATGAAGAATACTCTTTCTTCCCTGATACCATTTCAACCACAATATATCCTAATATTTTAGCATTCTTAATGATATCAAGAATCCAGAGATCCCAGAGGCAACAGATTGTAACTTTGCACATAGTTAGGGAGGTGATTCCCACCATAGAAGATTGCTCTCGTGCTTCCAACCAAGCAAATGGTTAATACTGCCATGGAATATAAATTAATATGGCAGAGGTGATGGAACCTACAAGCTATCTTTGGAGCTGATGATTGGCATTTCTTATTAGAAATTGTGTGGGGAGAAGCAGTGTTTATGCAGAGTGCCTCAAAGGGGATTCCAGAATGTATAAACAAGACTTTTAACCTTCTAAGGACAAAGTTAGGTGTATTAATTTTGGAGTATCTTGCTGGGATACAAAATTTTGGAGTATCTTCCTGGGATACCAAAGAGGTTGCTATCGGGTATGTTGACTGTTAAAACGTGCGCTCTCCCCAGGGTATGGATCCAGGATGTGATAAACAGATTATTGAGATTTGTCAAGTTGATTGGTCATGATTCATATTCACTAGATTGCATGGAAATGAGTAATATTCCAGGTGTTGTTATGAAAGTGTTTTGTCTGACTGAAACCCTGAAGAGGAAGGTGATGGACCTGGTAGGGGTGTTTGTGTGCATATAAATGATAAGAGGACTGTAAGGAGAGAATTCTAAAGCTAAATGATGGTTACATGAATGAGGATAGAAAAGGCTCATTTCTTGAACCACCAGCTAAGTTCACTGCTAGCTTTATTTGCTTTGAGAGCTTGTGAAAACATAAACAGCAGAGATGGGAATGCAAGAATCTATCCTCACCCTTAACCTCCCATCTCCACTCACACATATAAATACACCATGAAAAAAATGGGGCAAAATACTTTTGCCTAGGCCCCCTCTAGTGACATTACTGGAATATTTCCTGCAGCCGATTAGCCCATCAGGAAGATAGATTGCAGACTCCACCTGGAAGAAAACCCACCTTTTGTCAAAAGAGAAACTAAGGTGATGTGCAGATATCTAGAAATTTTCGAAGAAAATAATTGCGAGATATTGATACTCTGATGCAACACTGTTGGAAAGAAGATGAGCTGTAATCCCTGTTGGAAATTGACTATGATAGGAGTCACTGAAGCTTGATGGGATGATTCCCCAAATTGGAATGTAGCAGTGGAAGGACGTAACTACAAATAGTCCTCAAACTATGATCACAGTTGGGCCCTGAATTTTGTTCACTGAGTGATGTGGTTAAGCAAGTCATCGTTTGACCAGACTCAATTTTACGACCATTTTCACCATGGTCATTAAGCACATCTGGCTTCCCACTGACTTTCAGAAGCTAACTGAGAAGGTCGCCAATTTCAATTATGTGACCTCAGGGGTGGTGCAGCAGTCCTAACTTTGAGGACTGGTCATAAGTCAATTTTAGTGCCCTTATAACTTTAAACCATCATTAAGTGAAAGGTCGTAAGTTAAGGACTACCTGTAAATAGAACAAATACGGGAGAAGTAGCATTATATGTCACACATCGCCCCCTGCACAAAAATTCAAGCAACTGAACAGCAGCTGCGTGGGAAAATAAAACTAAGTGAAGAAAGAAAATCAGATGGCGATCTACTAAAGATTGGCGTTTTAAAGAGCAAAAGTGGATGATGTTTTTCTGAAGTTACATCCCTTACTGGAAAACAAAAACTAATAATAATAATAATGAGTTAAACTATCTGATATCTCTAAGTGGGTTTACCGTAAGTTACATTACAGTGAGCTTCACCTGAACGTAAAATGGAATATATTGATACTAACGATCCTTCACAATGCCATGAATGACCCACTGCAATAAGCCTGCTCTCTTTTGGGGGCTTTTAAGCAGATTTGTAGAGGTTGCTTGCCTATATTCTGAAATTCTGGCAGTGAAGTCAGAGATTAGCTTAAAGAGTTTACAACCCGCTGCCCACTTTTAGATTATATAGACATTCTGGACATTATCCTGAAACATTTTGTAGCACTTCATATAAATAGACTTCATGAATGATTTATGGGGAGGGTCTTACCTCTGTGCTATCCTCAAGTCCCATATGATGCAACGCAGGTAGTCTTCGACCTGAAACCACAACTGAGCCCAAAATTTACATTGGCTAAGCAAGACAGTTGTTAGGAGAGGTTTGCACCATTTTGCCACTTTTCTTGCCATAGTTGTTAAGTAAATCACTGTAGTTGTTAAGTTAGTAACAAGGGTTGTTAAGTGAATCTGGCTTCCTTGTCAGAAGCTCACATGACCCCAGGACACTGCGACCGTCATAAATATAGTCCGAATTTTGATCACATGACCATGGGGAAGCTGCAACAATCGTAAGTGTGAAAAAACAGTCATAAGTCTCTTTTTTCCAGTGCCACTGTAACTTTGAACGGTCACTAAACAAATAGTTGCAAGTCAAGGACTGTCTGTACAAACAGTAAGAGGTATTTAGCTTCCTCTCTCTTTACTCCAGTAGAAGATTCCATAATATTCTTAAGCATCTGTTGTTCCCTCTGTGCTTTCAGCTCTGGGTTTCCTCAGGGTGATCAGAGATATGAAAGTAGTTACTGTGCCTTTAATCATGCGGCAGTGTGTCTCATCCTTTGCGACCACACAACTACCACCCTTGTGCTGATTTCATTTGTGTCAACATTGTGCAAATTGCTTACATTACCACACACATTTCCTTGTACCCTTTGGCCAATTTAGTTTAAATAAGTTGAAGACAGGTTGTTGTACCTGAACACAGTTTAGGGGCCACTTTTACGGTGCCCAGTGTCCAGTGTCATCTCCAAAGCTCATGGAATAAAATGTTGTTTAATGAACCAATTACCCAAAGTGGCTTCCTTGAGTCTTTTTTATTTATTGATTTCCCCCTTTCCTCTCCCTTCATCAAACATAAGCCATTTTATTTCCTTTTTCTTCTAGAGGAAAAAAAATATAGCAGCTGCATGTTACAGGAGGAAACAGTATGGAGATGAATCACTCCCCCTAAGAGGTGTGGAGCGGACTTGTGCAATTGTAGGTGGGCCTTGGAATGACCTGTTTAGCTACTAATCAATCAGCTTTCTTCTGAAATAGTATGAAACTTTTGTCCAAAAATAGCCTAACTGGCAGGTGATCCTGAAGGGGCAGTTTGTTTGTTTCCTCTGTTGCATAGCAATATCCCCGCCAGGCCTGCTCAGCCTAATTGCTGCAGGTGAGGGTGAAGTTTCCTCAAACTGGTGGTTCTGGAGAACTTCAACCTACCTTTCCTGGGTAAGGAGTCTAGAGTGACTCAAGAGTTCATGACCATGGACCATGGACCTGAGAGCCCAACATACATAAGGGATCACACCTTGCATCTTATCGATGTTTCAGGACAGATACAAAAAGAACTGAAAGTGAAGAGCATCAAAGTTAGCCTCCAGTCGTGGAGCAATCTCTCTGATTTCTGTGGAGCTTCACAGAACGATCCACAGTGGGGAAGACCCTATTGCATCAATCTCCCCTAAGTGCCTAATTGACCAGTGGGTTTTAGAGAAGGCTCTAGTGGGCATTGCAGTTGAGACCCAGGCTGCACACTAGAATAAGAGGGTGGTTAGGACATTTGATCAAATTGCACTAGAGCAGCCTCTCCCCTTTCAAAGATCCACCACATTCAAGGAGATGAAGATACTTAGAACGTCACTGTAGGAAGACACATCTCAAGCTTGACCAGATATTGGAAAGAGTTCAAGTTCAACCCTACACAGTGGTGGGAAGTTTATGTTTTGCCATATATTATTTGCCATAGATATTGCATAGAAAGTAGAGCAGGAAGCTATTCTGAAGTATATGACTATTTATCGGAACAGAATGGAAAATGGCAAATGCCTCAGAGACCGATAGATAGTTAATTGTTTATTTTGATCAACAAATAAACCTCTGTGGTTGAAACAACAATGACACTTAAATTGTGGTTATTGTATGATATTCTAACTTTTGTTTGCAAAGTAATATGATGTGACAAGGATCAAGAATTACCAACCTGAGGAAGAAGAACAAAATGGAAATATAAGTGAGGGACAAGGATTATTACTACCATACCAAATTTCATTATTTCCAATGTAGGATAGAGATAGTGCTCTCTCTTGCAACTGAAACTAAAATGGTCTCTATCACGCTTTGAACCAACAGAAAGCCACAGCGACATATAATTTACAGCTCCCCACATTTTTGAACCCACAGGGACAATGCCAACAAATGGTAGGTTCTTATTTATGGTGTGCATGTTAAAGGCAGAGGTTTATAAATAGTCCCAGTTGCTCCCTCTTCTTTCACCAAATGTCACCAGCAATCACTTGTCTTAAAATGAGATGGGTGGGTGGATAAGAAACAGGCTTTGACAGATGTCTAGATTACCAAATTGAGCCACCTTTCAAAATTCACTCTGGTTTTGTACAAATATTTTTGTGGGATAAGTTCAACAGGAGCCTGATCATCTGTTAAGTTCAACTAATAGTTGGCATTCCATCTGGCACAGACTTAGTACTATTCCAGTGAAGCGCCTGTGTTGAACAATAGCTAATAAATGCCTAGAAAATAGATAGTATGATGTGCCCCCCAAAACCTAAAAGGTGTGGTGACTAGAGGCTGGCTGGAAATTTTGGGCATTGAAGTCCATACATCTTAAAAGTTGCCAAGGTCCAGAAACACTGCCCTAGAGGACAACCTGGGCGCACCATGATCTAGGTGGTCAGTGAAGTTATCTCCAGTAAGCTAAGGGTAATTCATAGTTGTCTCAGGTGTGGACTAAACCAAAGCTTTTCAACCAGTGGTATTGGTACCACCTGTGGTACATTGGCACCTGGCAGGTGGTACGCGACCATCCTAGAAAAGTGGTAGCAGGGGAGGGGAATGAGCTGAACCAGTGGCAGCACCGCACAAGCCTGAGCGAGAGATGGCTGGAGCTGCAGGGCTATCATGGCTCAGCAGAAGCGCCAGGATCAGTGCTTCTTCGGGGCTGTCAGGGCTCAATGGAGCCTGGCGCTGATTCTGGTGCTTCTGCTGAGCCCAGAAGAACCCCCATCAGCTGGAATGTTGCAGCATTTCCAGGGTCTTGTGATTTACATTCAGATGCTTGGCAACTGATTCATATTTATGATGGTCACAGTGTCCCAGGGTCATGTGAAGTGACCAAAATCTGCTGCAACCACCTAGCAGATGGGAATAAAAACCAAACACCCCCACCCCACCCCCGCTGCCAATCCTCAACAGAAATGCTCACAACAATGAAAACCTCGGACAGGAAGAAGAGTGCCGCCGGGTGGGCAGGCAGGTGTCTTGCTCGGCTGTGACTTTTTTCAGTGCCATTATAACTTCGAACAATCACTATGCGAACTGTTGTAAGTCGAGGACTACCTGTACTTTATCACTTTTTTCCTTTTTTTTTTTTTTGGGTCATCAAGTTTTTGACACCTTGCTAGGCGATTGGTGGTACTCAGATACTGCCATATCCTAAAAGTGGTACAATGGGTGAAAAGGTTGAAAAGTCCTGGACTAAACAACTTGATGAAGACACAGAAGACAATAGCCTGCCTTTTAGTAGTCTCATTCTCATAGCTGATGATCAAGGCTTCAAAGTACGTACTCACAAGTAAATATGGAGATTTTTTTTTCTTATCCTGTACCTATTTGCTGGATTTCTTCTGCAGGCACCACAAACATTGGCCAAATGTTGGTGGGGACAAAGGGGAAACTTTGAAATACCAGGAAGGATATGTTCCCTGCATCCTCCCTAAAAATTATTCCTATTTATGAGCTTCCACCCAGAAAGAAAAGAAAGAAATATTCCACGTAGAAAGAAGGGCTTATTCTTCCTTTGTGCATATTTTGTTTTATGTGGAGATAAAAATATTGCAGTCAGCAAAACAAAACATAATCATTGAAAGCCGTGCTATTTCTTCTCAAGACCTTATCACCTGCAATTAAAATCTTAAAGAATCATTGCAAAGGATTTGGAGGAATCGCCAAAAGAAATTGTTTTGTGGGCATTTGAAACACAGCAATGCCTTTGTTACAGCTCTGTTTGAATAGCTGACTTCCCTCCACTGAAGTGACCAAGGGCTAGTCCAGAAATCTACAATTTCATTCCGAGAGAAGTCTTTGGCTCTCTTTTAATTTTTCTTGTCTTGATGGTATTGCAACCTCAGCTTCAGATCTTGATTGAATAAAGGACAGTGGAGTGGCTGATATGAATCAGGAAACGGCCCTAGGAACATTCAGTTTGGCATGATCTGGAAGGGTGGAGAAGCAAACGTCTGACCTGCCTTTGTTAAGGGAGGAAATAGAGGTGCCTTGAAGTAAAATACACTTCCTTGTTGGCCAAAGCTGCAAGCTGAGAGATATTCATAGGAGGGGAGTGGGGAGAAGTGATGGACTCGATTAATTGAAGTAATTAAAACCTGACCCAGAAGATTCTGTTATGCACTGTTATACACTGTATTTGAGCACTGATTGCTCTATGGTAGGAACATAGAATGAGTAATGGGCGGGAGAAAACTGAGGAGCTGCAGTAAAGAAGGTGATGGTGTTCTCTAACACAAATGCATTTATTTCTGAGCTTTCACTAATTCTTTCTTAGAAATGTCTCTTGGGGACTCAGGCGGGATGCAGTTCTTTGGGCTATCTTTTTCCAATGGTTCACGTAGCAGCAAAGGGTGTAGAATTATGTGTCTGGCTAACTGCCAGCCCCAAATCTAAAAGTTTAATTTTGTTGACAGGGAGGGGATTATAGAGAGAGAAGATGGAAAGCTTAGCCTACTAGGACACTTTCCTTCCCCCCCACCCCAATTTCCTTACGCAAAGCTGCAGAACCAGAACGTGACAGATGGAAACCAGTCACTGACTGCTACGTCCTTCCCGTTTCTTTTCTTCCTCTCTTTTCCTCTTTTTTCAGTACCAGTAGTCCTTGTCTTATGGCTGCAGTGGAGCCCGGAATTACGGTCATAGGTTGAGACATCACATGACTGGATTTGAAGTTACAACCATTTTATACAATGGTCATTAAGCAAATGCTGCGGTTGCTAAGTGAACATGGTGGTCATTGAGTAAATCCATCTCCCTCAGTCAGCATTTTTTTGCAGGACACCAGGAGTAAACACTTGAAACTGGCAAAAATTGTCATAAGTCACAGTCACGTGTCTGTGGGATGCTGCAAATTGCCGTAAAGCTGAGCCGGTTGGCAAGTGCCCAAAATGCATTCAGGTGATTGCAGGTGTGTGTGTGTGTGTGTGTGTGTTTGAAGGCAGCAACTATAATTCTGAAAATGGGTCAAAAACAGCTTTGAAGTCCATTGTAACCTCAAACAGTTGTTAAGCGACTGGTCATAAGTTGAGGACTCCCTGAACTGATGGTTCAAACTATTCTTAGATATGGTCCAAGAATCTAATCTCACCTAACATCTAGTTCCTTTAGACCAGGAATAGGCAGCTCTTTGGATTAATGGATACATTGAGGGGTCTTAAAAGGCATTTGTTGAGGGTTTCCAAAAGATGGCTGTCATGAGGGGGAGGCATGTCTATTCACAAAATGGCTGCCATGGGAGATACATCAAGCCACCATATATCCAGTAAGTACTTGATTACAAACTGATGAGAATTATCCTCATCACTCCTTTTAGCCTCCATGGAGGGGCTTTGCTAATCTCTGTCTCCTCTACCTCCCCTTCTGTTGGGCTCCCATCCTGGATTATGGCCAAATTGCTTTTTTTCCCGTCCCGTATTAAGAATGCCTTTGGGGCCTTGATGGGACTTAGAGGCATTTTTTGTAAGTAAAGACAGCACCAGAAGCTGGAACTTTGCTTTACATTAGCCAGCTAGTATTTCTACTTATTTAGTTTACTTTTAAAAGATGAAAAACTACAGAACTGGACAGGTGTTCCAGGCTGTGTGTCTGTGATTTCAGCTCTCTAGTCAACCCTACAAAGACCATTAAAGTCCCCGAGTTTCAGCCAAAATGTCATGCAGAATACTTTTGCTCCATTTTACTTTTGAGATTGTTTATTTTAATAGCGGCATGCTGCTTTGGATAGTTTTATCTGGTATTTTGTAACTGTACAACATGCTGTGTATTTTGAATGGTTAGATAGCATCAAGCCTGTACATATAAACATTCACAAACTCTGCACAGCATGAGACTAATCCTACAAATCAGTCTACTGCTTTTAGGACTGACTTAGGACTGAATATTTGACTGCCAAGCAATCAAAATCTTGGAGCAACTTTCCCCAATCAAGTGCTTTCCAATATGTTAGGATTACAACTTCCAGAATGGCCAACCTATGGCTTTTTTTCTCATAGAACGCCCAGAACGGAATTCCGGCACCTTTTTTGGATGGAACCTTGTAGGGTAGGCAAGTCGGGTTGTATGACGTGTGTGAGTTCCGGCACCTTTTTTTTTTTTTTTTTTTAAAGCACTGGGCCAACCCATATGCTCATCAGGAATTCTGGGATCAGTAATCCACTAAGGAACACTTGCGAATTTAGCCTTCCGGAGTTGTGTTTTTCCTTCTTCCTTAAATTTCCTTCTTCCTTAAATTTACTCAAAGAGTTACTCCTTGGTAAAATTAAAACAAAGACTAAAAACAGGAGGGGAATGGGTAAACTTAGCAAAGCTTCCACCATTGTGGTTCATTGTTGTCCTTGAGAAGCAAGGAGAGGCAAAAGACAAAACATACATCACACTTGTGTGCTATGTCACAATGCAGTTTGAAAGCAGAGGAGTGTCAAACTGGCAGCGTGCAGACCGGATGCATCACGCACAGGCCACGCCCACCCCGGATCCGCAAAGGCAAAAAACATCGTGATATGTCACAATACATCGCGTGACATGATTGAGTTTGACACCCGTGGATAGAGCTTGGATTCTGGTATCACAAGGCACATTGGGTTATTTTTGGCATCCTTGTGATTAGGGAAGGATACTGTGATTATCTCACTAATACATTTTGTGTCTCCCATCCAAACCTCAGAATGCCTTTCCTGCTATTCCACCATGAAAACCAAACAAACAACCTACCTATCTACCTACCTACTTACCAACCTATAAGGCACAGGTTGTATATTTTAACCTATCTATTGTACAGCCTTGTAGATAGCAAGAGTATCTGCAGGAAAGGATAAAAAAAAAGTGAAAAAGATGGTGACAGCTATTCAGTTGAGGCCCCAACGTTTTTAGCTGCATTGCATTTCAAAATGCTTGCCCCCCCCCCAAAAAAGGGGGGGGGGAGAATGAGTCGGGCTGGCATTATGCAGTTGTGGCCATCATCCTAACTTTTTTGATACCTGCCCTCCATGGATGGAAGGAATCACTCCAAGCTACTGGTATGTAAAGAAATACACTGCCTGAAAAGCATGTCCTCCATGTTTTTATTCCTGTACAAACACCAGGACTCAGTATAATACAAGCTGAGATATACTGATAGCCAACATTTTGCTTTGTCTGCTTGTAGGGCTATTAAACCCCTGCAGGCTTTGCAAATGAAAACTGCCCATCCTTGGCGGACCTAAGCCAAGGCCTGTGTCTTGGAGGGTTCCAGGCAGCTCTGTGAGCAGCTGCAGAGAGCCCCACTCCCTCCCAAATTTCTCTAGGGTCTTTGAATAAGCAGGAATTCGTTTGGCAACCTCTGGAGTTTCCCACTGTATCTGAACTGTATCTGCTGACTCGGTGGTTTTCTTTTTCTTGCGTTGGCCAGCTGCAACTGAGCTTGTGCTGCTGGGTTTTCCTAACCCTTCGACTTCCTCCAAGCCCCCTCCTCCCCCGTTTCATCTTCTCCATGTGAGACATGAGCTACGTGACATTTTTTTTCTCAAATGTGGAGCAGTCTCTCTTGCTCTGCCCCCCACCCCCACCCTCAATAAATCCTGGGAAACAGCTTGGCTGCAATCGCTGATACCCATCTGGAGGTCTCTGTTGCATCAGAGGTCTCATTGCTAGCTTAAGTTTGACTTTGCTTTGCTTTAGCTCTCTGTCTGACTTGCATTATCTGAATTTCTTCTGTTCTTTGCCCTTTGCATTTTACATCATATTAAAGAACAAGTGTGACACACCTTAACAGGTTTTTTTTTCAACAATGTAAACATCAGGTTTAAGGTATTGCCATTTGAACACCAGGATTATATTTAGAGAACTGAACAGAGCATCCAGCAGTGACAAATAACAGGAACAAATTTCCAAATTAGTGTGGAAAGAAATCTGTTTCATATTAACAGTGCAGCTAATTTTTATCGCTACGGTGGTATCTCTGTATACAAGTATTTATGTAAATATGTGTGTTAATGCTTGGTTGGTGGTTTGGCCCAAAATTAATCCAGAAAACATCTAAGCCAGACATGTCAAACACAAGGCACGGGGGCCGGATGCGGCCCGCGAAGTGGTTTCATGTGGCCCGCGAAGCCATCCTGGAAACAGTGAGGGAACGGCCCCCGCTGCCTTGGTCCTGGCCCAGGCCGGCCAGGAGCCGCTGTACAATTTTGTGGTGGCCATCTATGCTGAAACACATTCATTCTTAGCTCCACAAGGCCCTCTAGAAACAGCGAGGAACCAGCCTCTGCTGTGTCGGCCCCGCCCCCTGGGTGCATGCTGGGGAGGTGTCGCCCTTTGTGAGGAATGAAGAAATGGACCATGCCTTGGCGCTTGCCCCGGTCCCACCCCCTTCTGCCAGAGACCCTCAGATCTGTCCCACTCCTGCCCAGGCCCCCACAGGCCCCCTTGACGCGAACGATGTAGAGCTGGCCATGCCCACCCAGTAGGCCACACCCACTCCATTCACGCCCACCCAGTAGGCCGCACCTACCCTGGCTGCACCCCCCCGCCTCCCCCCCAAGGGTAACCGCAATGCTGATGCGGCCCTCAATAAAATTGAGTTTGACACCCCTGATCTAAGCCAAAATTCACCAAACATTGGTTGACAAAGTTTCTCAAATCATCCAGATATTGTCAGAAGGATGTCTGAAGGTTGAATTAGATTCTCTGCCTAACTGCCTTGCTCTGACTGAGGAAGCTGCCTGGATGGGCAGTGAAAATCTCTCAAACTAACAACAGTTGCAATGATTCAGCCTTCACGCATTTTCTGACAACCTTCAGACACCAAAAAGCAGGATAATTCCTGCAATGGATTGTTGGGAATACAGGAAGCAAAATGGCAATTTGGATGAATACTCTTAACTATATGCCTCAAATAAACATCTATACATGTATATATTTATATCTTGTTTTTTGGTATTGTTCCAAAATGTGTAGAGATAATAATGTTTCTCAGTTCTAGCAATTTTTTTCTTTCAGCACTTAAATATTTGAAAAGTGCAAAAAAATTTTTAAATACAATCTTTGAATCAAGATATGATCATGAATATATACCATTGTTTTACTTGCAGTTTAGTAAGAGAAGACATATTTTGAAATATTGACCGTGTTAGTGATTTTTAAGGTGTAACATCACTTAACGTGTCAGAGTTATCTTATTTCATATTTGTAATAATGGTATGTCTCAGGGGCTGGAAAAAAATAGAGAATGCAGTCACACCAAGGATAAAGTCATTTCACAGCAGTTACTCGGGATTCAGAACTAATTAGCTGTGGATTGAGCAAAAGTAGTTTGTATCTTTGAGCACACCCAACAAAGACTAAATGCACTTTTGTTTATGGAATAATGTATAGGACCTGTGTATATTGTATGTGGCTCCTAGTTGTATTGCATCATTTCAATTAGTTTTTTTCCTACAGTTTAATCTGTTTTAGTTTTGAAAGAAATTATGTTAGTTAGTTAAAGAAGTTAGTTTTGAAATAATAGTTATGTATGATTAATGATTAATTTACCAGCATTTATCAAGGACAAACCCGTGAAATAAATATTTAATTATTGCTTGTTTCTACTTTTTAATAGTGATTTTTCCTTTATATTTAAATTTCAAAAACATTAAATGTTAACTATCATCTCTACATTACTAAAGCTCTTGTGTCTGTTTGTAACCTAAAATTGGGCCAAATGATGCAACACAGGACAACAATTTTTGAACCAAACTACCTCATATGGGCAAACTCCCAGAATACATCCAATATCCAGGACCCATCACACCTGTGGGATTGAAATTTGAAAAATTTGTGGCCTCTTGAAATACTGCCATGCTACTGTGCCACTGCATTGTGACCTGATGATTCTGGAGATCAGTCCCAACTTCAGTCTTCAGAGACCGGTTAGCCATGATCCAGCCAGTAAGAAGTCAGACGTCACTCACATTCCAATTTCTGCTTTTTGGGCCTTGGTCATTCCATTTCTCTCTTTGGGTAAGAATATCTCTGAAACGAGATAGTGCTATCTAAAAGCCACCAGCATAATTATATAACTATATCAAAATTTTATAATAATAATTTTATAATAATAGTGTACTTTACTATAGATATCCAAACTATTGTGCATGTACACATTTAGAGATAAAAAAGTGAATCACTACATTAAATAAAAGTAATAAAACCTAAAATAAGAAGAAATACTAGCAAAAGTTGAAAAAAAAAACTGCCATACTAAACTAAAAGAAATCAAGAAGACAACCAAACTCCTAAATATTTAACTCATGTCTTTTTCTAAGTAAGCACATATGCATATAAATGGACAGTGACATAGGAGGCATATAAATGTAATTAATAAATAAAAATAAATAAATTAAATTTCAATCAAGGACACACAGTTACAGAAATAGATGCATATCAAACCACTAAACTTATATGACTTTCTTATTTTTTTCCCCAAGCAGTGATTCAATTTTTAAACAATTATTTAAGACTGTTTGTTGTTTGTCCATCGATTTTCGATGAAGACCTTGATGGATTGTGGGCCATCAACGGTGTGTCCGTAGATGGCTGATTAGACCGATGTTAGCACGGAATGTTCTGCCACATACTGAACAGGGAAATGTGGACACTGTTGCTTCAGCATTTGCAGCTCTTTAAGACTAGACCATTTAAGACTAGACCATATGCAATGATATTCTCCAGTTCTACTTCTCTCTTGATACAAAGCTAATTCAAATGCTGAGAGTTGATAAAGTCCATTAAGCCAACATTTAGCATTAGCTGTTTCCAGTGCTTTTTTATTAAAAAAAAAAAAAGTGCCAGAACTCACACATGTCATACAACCTGCCTTGCCTACCCTATAAGGTTCCATCCCAAAAAGGTGCCGGAACTCCGTTCTGGGCCTTCTATGAGAAAAAAAAAGCCCTGGCTGTTTCTAAATTCAATCATAATTTCTGTTCTGCTCCCTTCCTCTTTCTCCCATGTGATTTCCCTACCATTGATTTTGATGTTAAATCTTAGGGCAGGGGTCTTCAAACTTGGCCCTTTTATGACTTGTGGACTTCCAGAATTCCTCAGCCAGGCACGCTGGCTGAGGAATTCTGGAAGTTGTAGTCCACAAGTCATAAAAGGGCCAAGTTTGAAGACCCCTGTCTTAGGGGTTGACGGAGAGAGAAGAGTATAAAAGGAAGAATGATCAAGAATCAAGGATTTTAACATGCAACTGATCCTGGAGATTGCCAAACGTCACATGGCCCACATTTTCAAATGTTCAGGCGCCGAGTCTGGCTGCAATTAATTGCACTAACTTTGCAGTCAGGCAAAACCATATAATTCCCAGTTGAAGAACAGGTTCTCCAGATGCAGCTTTCTGACACGGTGATAACTCTGGTAATGAGCAGAGGGAAGAACGAATGCAGCTTAATATATGGGTATGAAGGACAAGATTCTGGAAGGCTTACTATTGTTCGGCGTACTGTGTAATTAGGATTGCTGTCTTCTCCTCGGAAAAGGCACCATTTACTGGCCTCCTGCAAACCTGCAGAACAATTCTGTTTAAAATTTAATCATAGCTAAATGTTTAAAAACAATGGGTTGACATCATAGCAGAACTGCTGCCTGTTGCTGTTCAGCAAGGCTCTGATGCCTTTAATTGCAACGTGCAGACAGAAGGATACCAGGGGGTCACAGATAGCTTGGAGGTTTACTGATGGAAGAAACACACCCATTAAATTTTTGCTTAGTGGTAGATCTCCCAGCAAGGAGCAAAACTATGTTTGCAGACATCTGGGGGTTGAATATAGATTATTGAGAGTGGGATACAGAGCATCAGAATAACAGAGTTGGAAGGGACCCTGGAGGTCTTCTAGTCGAGCCCCCTGATCAAGCAGAAGACCCTATACCAGGGGTAGGCAACCTTGGCTCTTTTATGACTTGTGGACTTCAACTCGCAGAATTCCTGAGCCAGCATAGCTGGCTTGGGAATTCTGGGAGTTGAAGTTCATGAATCATAAAAGAGCCAAGGTTGCCTACCCCTGCCCTATACCATTTCAGACAAATGACTGTCCAGTCTCTTTTTAAAAGCCTCCAGTGATGGAGCACACACAACTTTTGAAGGAAAGCTGTTCCACTGTTTTATTGTTCTCACTGTCAGGAAATTTCTCCTTAGTTCTAGGTTCCTTCTCTCCTTGGTTAATTTCCAACCATTGCTCCTTGTCCTGCCTTCTGGTGCTTTGGAAAATAGGTTGACCCCCCCCCCCTCTTTCTTGTGGCAGCCTCTCAAATATTGGAACACTGCTATCATGTCTCCCCTGGTCTTTTTTTTCACTAGACTAGACATACCCAATTCCTGCAACCATTCTTCATATGTTTTAGCCTCCAGCCAAGGCTCTTCCCCCTTGGCTGGCTGCTGCCACCATTTCATCTTTCACTCTCTTAGGAGGCTGCCTGTGGCCACTTGGGGGTGACTTCTCTAGGAGTCTTCCCCCCCCCAATGCTTGGCGCAAATCCTCAAAGTGTTCCGCTTCCAATAAATGGCGGGATCCGAGTTTTTGAGCCAAGCAAACCCCAGCATCATTGGTTCAGTCATGCCCAGCCCTACAATGAAGCTGATGGTCTCTTCATGAGGCCCCATTTTTAATATTATGGGCTTAGTGAGGAGCGTGGCAGGCACACCACACACCCTGCTGTGGATTCATCCAACTGGGAAAGAGCTTTGGGGCTGGTCAGTCATCTGAGCCGTACTCCTCACTTCTCCCGGCTGATTAGGCACCTATTGCTGAAGAAGAGAGAAAAGGTTGAAATGCACCATGATTCCCATCCTATTTCACTGGCGTTTTGCACTGTTATTAGAAACTAAGATTTTTTTAAGTCTTATTTTTATCAATATGCTATGCCTCCAAAAGCAGAGTTGGAATCTATCTGTATTTCCGTCCTTTTGGGTTTGAGGGAGTGAACAGGATCTGTTATTCTCCCAATTTTTTTTAGATGATTTCTAGATTCATCTGAGAACTGGAACTAAGAGGGTTGTCACAAAAAATTAAATACTGGCATCCCCTCTCTCTTCTCCTATAATTGAAGCCTTCATCTCAGTATTTAAAGATTACTGAAGTATTTTACTGTTATTATTTAAAATAGCAATTATTTCATTGTGTCTTAAAATCCATAGCTTAGATTGGATGTCAACTTTGTTCTTTGTACTTGAATCCCATTGAGACCAATAGGAAATAAATGTGTCTCATTGATTTCAATGACAGTGAAGTGCAAGAAGGAGACTGGATTCAACCAAATGTAAATATTTTCCTTGAGTTATGGAAAAAAGCTAGACTTTTCCTGTTTAATGCCCTTCAGATAATTTGAATACAACTGCCATCAACCTCATAGCTTAAGGTGAGAAAAAGCTAATTCTCACTGCTATGTAATCTAATCTTTGTGGAGAAGTAACTTCCTTTATGTCCAAAGGATTCATTCTTAGATATACATATCCCAGATTACAGTTTAATTTATTTTATAACTGAAAAAAATACAGTATAGTTCATATCAACGTAACACAAAGGCTGGCCAACTCTGCTTCATCTGAAATTGCTTCTTCATACTCTAGCATTTGTATTTTAATCACCATCTTGATTCGCTGCCTGCTAAATGGACACAGATAAAAATGTCCTGAATTAAAAAGTCATTATGGTTTTAAGAAAGACAGGAGTTTGGGGAATGGGGGTGAGCTGATTTCTATGGGACAAAGTCTTACACAGAAAATTACTTCAGGGTTAGCACATTGCACCTTTGAGCTTTATTCTCCACTCCTATCTTCAGTTCCACTTAAATTAAAATACGAAGAAACTATACAATTTTCAAGTGAGCCATATATCTCTGCCATTATCATGGTACCAATACATAGTTCCCAAGTTGAACCATCAGCATGCTACTCTGGGCTATTCATCAAATTCTTCGCTGAAGCCAAGATATATTATATCTACAGCATTCCCAGAGTCTATTACAGAAGTTTCCTAATTAAACACGACATAATCTGGTTGACTTCTCTCCATGCTTTTGTGTCAGAGTGAACAATTGACATAAGTTGCAAGTTTCAATGAGGTGCGGTCTTGCTCTTTCTGTAGTGTTCTGTGTTCTATAAACATCAAAAATAGGGGATTGAGTCCTGATAATCTGCTTTGGAATGGACCATAGCTCTGTATTAAGATCAAACTTTGCGTGAAAAGAATATATATAATCTTTTTCTCCCTTTCCTTCCTTTTCCTTCCTTTCTTAATTTTGTTTTTCAGGGCTGACATATACAGTAAATAAACAATACATATTTTTTGCCATTATGTTGCTTGATATTTATCTTGCTTGCAATTTTTTTTATACTACTTTTCTGATGTTAATGTTGAGTGCTATTTTAGAGTGTCATCTCAACCATTAAAGAAATCCACTCCAATCAATCAAGCGTCAACGAGGCATGCATTTCAAACCTCAGAGGCATGAACATTTCAAAGAAATCTCATCTAAAAGCTTTCAAGAACAAATGATATGTTGGCAATGGTTGCCTTGGATTATCTCCATCTGAGTTGTAAATGGCGGTGCCTTCTGTGTTGATGTTGACTCATCTTTGAAAGGGGATCTCTGTCTCTTTTTCCTTTCTTTGGAGCAGTAGGAACAAGAATTGCTGGAAGGAAGCCAGTTTTTTTTTTTAATCGTGTAGGAAGGAATTAAGGGCAGAACATCTAAAACTAGGCTGAGAAGTCTTTATGTTGGCAGTACATATTACATGGCCCAGATATTGTCTGGATTCTGAGAATTACCAACGTGGCTGTATTCAAGGAACTATTAGGATGCTTTTGAATATGTATTTCTCTGCCAAAAGGGGTAATCCACAAGAACAAGAACTAGACATTGGTATTTGTGAAAATATTGTGAGGGCTGAAATGCTGTTTTCTAGGAATTTCTCAGTTCAGCATGCGGTGGTAAACTAGAAATGATTTATGGCTTTTCTTGCGTCTGCAAACTACTGGCAGAGCAAAAGTTTTATCTCATAATGAAAACTCAAATACATTTGAATTTGGGATTATGCAGGATTTGGCACTCATTATCAGGGGTGTCCATAGGGTGTGTGGATGTATGTGTCAAAGAAGTCAAGATGGCAGCACAACCATACTTTTTGTGTGTGTCAAGCTGAGGCTTCGATAGCATGGTTAGGATTGACATTTTGGCTTTGTTGACCACCCAGAGATATTTCAGATCTTTCTAAAAGCTTGTTTAGAAAAAACGTCACCAACCTTTTGGGCATTGGGGACCAATTCTGTGGAGAGAGGTTTTTTCCGTGGACCAGAGGGGGTGTGGTTTCATGTACTGCCTGCATCCCACAGATGGGGCTTTGCTTGTTTGTGCGGCCCAGTTGCTGGCATGCCACGGCCCAGTGCCAGTCCACGGACCAGGGGTTGGGGACCCCTGGTTTAGAACAATCAGCGAATTGTCTGCTCATTCTCATAAAACATAGGGCTGAAAGGATCCTTGAAGATCTTCAATTCCAACCCTTTACCCATGGCAGCAGACATTATACCATAATGGAGGTTTCTTGAAAACCTCCAGCAATAGAGCAGCCACAACTCTGGGAGGCAAGCTTATCCATTGATGAATTGTTCTTATTGTCAAAAAGTTTCTCCTTATTTCCAGGTTGGATCTCCCTCTGACAAGCTTCCACCCATTGCTTATTGTCCTATCCTCAGGAGCCTTGGAGAATAAGTTGACCTCCTGTATCAGCTTTCATGTCCATCTTCAGTTGTCATTCTGTTACAAAGATTAACTGATTCCCCCCCCCCCATGGAATCTAGGTTCTACATTTTACAAGAGTTGAGGAATATCTGCACCTAGTAAAGCGAGTGTAACTTTTTATGTATGACAGGGTGGGTTTGTGACAGGGCTTTAGATGACAACTAAGTTACTACAGTCATAAATGAAGAAACTTCTTGGATGAGAAGTGAAACATCTTCAAGGAAAAACAAAGAAAGTCCCGTTGCCTCCTGAAAAAAGACCTTTGGGACAGCCATGAGCTGGATGGCTGAGAATCTCCGTGGACATCTTACATGACAAACAGTGGAAGATAACAATGAAAGACATCCTTGAAATTTAACAATTATTTTTCCCCAGACAAAAGTGATGGGGTTGAAACTAACTAAGAAAATTAAATGAGGGATATTATTATTGATGTTACACTAGTAGCAGCTTCAAGTCAATGTTGGCTAATCTTAAAAAGCAAAGCAAAGTTGGATCTGGATATACTTGGGTGGGCACTGCAGACTAGATTGAGGTCCAAAATTTTTCCCAAAGAAGAAAATAACAAATAAAGAAGAATATTTGTAGCTCATGGTTGAAATGAGGGGTCTTTGGTGCTCTCTGAGCTTGATTTTTTTCTTGCAGATGTTTATTACCCAGACTAGGTAACATCATCAATACTAATCAAGGAAACAGCAAACCACTTTTGTATTGTTGCCAAAATCCATCACACGGATGTGTCCATGAAATCACCAATGGGTAGCTGTACTTGAGGGAGACTTTTGTGGTTAGTGTTATTTCTTGTTATTTTCCAGCTTGTCAGTCTTGAGATTTGAACAGCATTTCAATCTGAGATTTTTATTAATTTCTTTTATCCTTTGTTACTCTAGGAAACCTTTTGATTGCCTAGCACTTCTCATCCTAGCAAGCAATTACGTCGCTTTACTTTAAAGGCTGGAACTGATGCTTAATTTCAGTCTTATAACTTGATTAACTCACTACCTTCCCTCAGATTAGGAGCAACTCCTAGAGAGTTCTGGGTCAAGCTAGTTTTGCAGGTATGCCCACAAGACAGGGTCAAAAAAGTCAAGATGGCAGCTGCAACTGTGCAAATTAAGCCCTATAACCAACATCTTGACTTAATCTCATTACTAATGCCCTTATTGACCGTTAGTGTCATTCTTGTTATAGTACAAGTAGTCTTCAACGTACAACTACTGTATTCATTTAGTGACAATTTGAAATTACAATGGCACTGAAAAAAGGGACTCAAGACCATTTTTCACGCTTATGACTGTTGCAGCATCCCCATGGCCACGTGATCAAAATTCAGATGCTTGGCCACTGACTCGTATTTATGACGGTTGCAGTGTCCTGGGGTCATGTGATCCCCTTTTGTGACCTTCTGACAAGCAAAGTCCATGGGGAAGCCAGATTAACTTAAATAACCACAGAAAGGGAGGCCATAAAATGGGGCAAAACTCACTTAACAACTGCCTTGTTTATCAACATAAATTTTGGGTTCAGTAGTGGCCTTAAGTTGAGGACTACCTGTACTGCCAGTTTAGTGGAGGTTTTGAGAGCAAATGGCCAGCGTATTGCTTTGAAACCAGAGTAGGACTCTGCAAAAGCTAGGAAAGTTTCCACATTTGCCTGTTTCTTGATCCAGACTGAAAGAAGAGAACCTGTATTTCCTCTTATATATTAAAGAAAGGTCCCAGTGGCATCAGGAAGAATTTTGTTTTCGCTTCAGGGAAAGGAAGTTTTCATTGCAATTTCTCTGAAGGAGTTGTTTTAGATGGCTCGGGAGCCAATCTAGGCTGGAAAGTTGGATGCAATTCATTAAGCCTTTTAAGCAGGCTGAATATCCTGAGAAATAATTCTGCAGATTTAATATAAATGTAGTGTGTTTACATATTATTTAATTCCATAACCATAACATGAATACAAGCAAGAGTGGACCGGGTGTCTCTGCTCTTATTCCAATACCTTCATCTCTAGAAAAGAATATTTGTAGCTTAGGGTTGAACTGTGGGCCCCTTAGTACTTTCGGAGCCTGGTTGTTTTCTTGCAGACATTTCATTACCCAGCTAGGTAACATTATCAGTGTTAGAAGGAATGGGGCTTGGTCTTACACGCAGTAAACAAAATCCCAATCAAGGAGCTACCAACTAAGGCAAACAATGAAATAGTAAACAATAGCCTAATCAAGGAACTACCAAGAGGAAAACACTCCCACCAATACGGACAGAGTAAGCCACTTGTATATAAACAGAGACTATAAATCCCACTCCCTTCTAGCGCTGATGGTGTTATCTAATTGGGTAATGAAATGTCTGCAAGAAAACAACCATGCTCAGGGAATACAATGACTCCACACCTTCACCTCTACACCCCACTGGCTCTGTGAACTTCAAATGAAAAATATGACATATGTGGTAATAGCTAAATTGTGATAGTAGACTTCTGATAGCCCATTGATATATAAATTATTATAACAGACAAATAGGTAACTGCTTTCTGATCATGTGAACTGATTTCATTTAATTGCCTGATAGTTTGTGTGAATACAAGGAACAGTAGAAAAATCTTTCTCATCATCCCTCGCCATCCAGTTCCCACCAACATGTATGTTAAACCGACCAAAACGTCCTGCACATATGCAACCATCACTCGCAGTGAATGTTAGCTGTATTTCCAAGTGTGGCAAACAACACACACCACACATCAGACTTCATATGTGACATGAATGTGTGGTTCACATTTTATTTATTAAGCAGCCTTTGTAAGAATTCCTAAGACAAGAGACTTCTGGCCAAAATCAGATAGAACTCAGAGATACAGGTTTCCTGGTTCCTGCCTAGACAGCTCACTTCACACAAGCAATTGGTTGTTTTGTTTGAGGAACACCCACAGCTTAGTGTGAGAAATGGTATGGAGAATCCCAGATTCAATCTGTGCAATACCCCCCCCCCCCAAAAGATCAGGTAACAACAGGTGTTCCAGGCTGAAATCTTAGAGAGCTGCTGTATGAGAAAGTTTGCATGCTGGTTGATGGCATTGAACTTAACGTTCTCCTTGAATTTAATCATTTCATTCTCCTTCTATTAATGTGTGTTTTCCCCTCTGTTGCTCCTTATCTGCCCTAAGCTTTCTCTATTGGCTCTGCCTTGTTTTGAATCTTCTTTGCTGTGTTTGTTTTCTGTTGTTTTTGTTTTTGCCTCTCTCCAACAGGAACACATTAACTCGCCTTTTCTTAGAAACCTGTGGGAACAGCTCCGCCCCTGTTCTCTGCTCCATGTGTGTATCCTAGTCAAGAAATAAACAAGCCCTTGTTAGCAGGCAGCCGACTCTGCAGCCATTGTCGTCACAGCTGTCTCTCTGCTCCACAAGCCCAGCTATAGAAGGGCTTTGGATGGGAACACAGTGTCTGCAAACTGCAAGAACAAATACAAGCCTGCAGGGAACAGGTCTGTCGTTGGCATATTTGTGGGTTTTCCCTTTGCAGGTTATTTTCCAGGGAACACTACTGTGCTTGTTGCTACAACCAAAAGAGCCTAAGTAAAATTTGGTATTAAATCCACTTCCACAGCTGGATCAGGAAATAATAATAATAATAATAAAAAAATCTCTGATAAAAATAAACTTCCTGACTCTGGATGTTTTTTTTTTGAGGTACTCTAATTCGCCTGGCACAATCCTTTCCAGTGTTTAATCCCACTGAATTTACCTAGGTTTACTTCTGAGAGTTCACATCGGATCTTCCTGTCAATCCTTAAAACATTTTCACAAAACTGCTCTCAAATTGCCCGATGCAAAAATGGGCAGAGCTCTTTAGTTTTAATCCCTGACTGAAAATTTCCCTTCCGCACAATTTTTAAAGGCACGGTGACCTTTCCTTCTTATTACATTTGGCCACCCAAAATTGTCCAGGGAATAAAGATTTATGCAGATGGGTTTGGCTTTTAGTTCCCCCCATGCTTTGCCTTCTAGAGCTGACAACCTATCCCTGATACAATATCGTGGACTGCAGCTTCCTCCAACCAGATGCAAGCCGAATATGAATCTGACTTGGATTTCAGCTAGCTGAGAATTATGGAAGTTGAAATCCAACACATCTGGAATGGGCTAATTTGGGGGAGGTTGATGGACCGAGCCAGTTTGGTTTAGTCATTAACAAAAGCACCAAGCTAGAAAGCAAGAGATTGTGAATTCAAGTCTCACTTTTACTAGGAAAGCCAGCTGGGTGACTTTGGGCCAGTCACTCTCTCTCAGTCCAACCCACCTCACAGGCTTGTTGTTGTGGGGAAAATAGGAGGAGGAAGGTGTGTTGAATATGTTTGCCACCTTGCGTTATCTATAGCTTATCCCCATAAATCGTGGGCGCTCCATCGCTGGACGTTTTTAAAAAGAGACTGGACAATCACCTGTCAGAGATGATATAGGACAGAGGTAGGCAACCTTGGTTCTTTTATGACTTGTGGACTTCAACTCCCAGAATTCCTGAGACAGCCAAGCTGGCTCAGGAATTCTGGGAGTTGAAGTCCACAAGTCATAAAAGAACCAAGGTTGCCTACTCCTGGTATAGGACATAGGTCCTCCTGCTTGAGACCTCCAAGGTCCCTTTCAACTCTGTTCTGTTCTGTTCTGTTCTGTTCTGTTCTGTTCTGTTCTGTTCTGTTCTAGAGGGCAATAGAAGAAGGGGACAACAGAGAATGAGGTGGCTGGATGGAGTCACTGAAGCAGTAGGCATGAACTTAAATGGACTCCAGAAGATGGTAGAGGACAGGAAGGCCTGGAGGAACGTTGTCTATGGGGTCACGATGGGTCGGACACGACTTCGCAACTAACAACAACAAATTCTATTCTATATGTGATAGATGTCACAGAGCTCTTAATGTCAAAGAACCACAACTTCTAGCAGTTATAAAAAGGATAACCATGGAAAAGGAGTGTTGCAGCTACAGTTCAGCAACAACTTTAGTACCACAATTTTCTTCTCCTTAGCATAGCAAGAATTCAAGTTATCCTCCAGCCCTGAAGGTCACTATAATGCCTTGGGTTATTTATGATCTTTCAGCCTAACCAACCAAGCAAGACTATAATGATATAATGGGAACTAGACTCAATTATCCCACCAGGAGTGGATGCATGGGATATAAGAAAAAGTAACAAAAGGTTTCGACGGAAGAGATGACCACAGTTGAAATGTACAGTATGCTTTGGATTCCGTTTGCTTGATTATGATGTGCTACCCCATTGTATAATAATTGTCTAGCAGAACAATGGACAGTGAGATCAAAGTTGTTCCCAATGGTGCTCAGGAAACCCAGCCTTGGAAACAGGGGGAAATCCACAGGATTTAGAATAGGATAACAAAAAGCTCCAAAGATGGATCCAAACTGGTTGGTAATCATATCCAGAGGCGGGGCCATTAGGATTGCGATCAGTACCTGTTTTGCTTTTTTAGCAATTCATTTATCGGTTACTTCTGAATTGCCCTAGTAACTATGGCTAAAGTCCAATTAGTCAATATCTGATAAGGAAGTTCCCAACTAGGTATGAAATTATGGCCTCCTTGTGTTTGATCTTAGCCTCTGATATTCAGAGATAGACTGCCTGTCTAGCCCTGTTGTCTACTCTGAATGATAGTAGCTCTGCAAGGCATCTAGCAGGTGTTGTCCCAATTACATGACACCTGATCCTTGTAATTGAAGGCATTAAAGAATGAAATTGCATCCCTTCCAGGGCTCATCACCATGTCACCACTTTGTTCCCTGTAGTTCTTGGAGCTTGGAAAAACAGACTATAAATAATAGTAATTTAAGGTATAGGCCCGTGGTGGCGAACCTATGGCACGTGTGTCACAGGTGGCACGCAGAGCCCTCTCTGTGGGCACACGCACCATCGCCCCAGTCCTAGGCCTTCAGCTGGGTTTTATAAAACCTTTTTGCTTTAGGCCTCCACTGCCGTGTGCAAAAAAAAAAAAAGGTTCAAGCAATCAATCAATTTCAACTTCTCGCAGGGAAAAAAAAGATCTCGCAAAGTTGGAATTGATTGATTGAACTTTTTAGTCCCACCCAGTCTGCTGTTACTACCGCAGCCACGCCCACCCAATGGGCCACTCCCACCCAATGGGCCACGCCCACCCGGCACCCGACGATACATAAGTGGGTTTTGGGTTGCAGTTTGGGCACTCGGTCTCTAAAAGGTTCGCCATCGCTGGTATAGGCCTTATCTATGTAAAAAAAGGACCAAACTCTTCTTACTTCTTTTCTAATATATAGCAGAATCTAGTGCTGATATCTGAAATCTGTCTGTCTATCTGTATGTATGTATGTATGTATGTATGTATGTATGTATGTATGCATGTATGTATTTTCGTTTATGTTAAACACTCCACACAATGCCAAGCAAAGGGCATAATGCCAGGCTACTGTTTCTGTTTGGTTGCAATAGTTTGGGAAAACTGGTTTTAAATCATTGCTTGTTGTCCTTCTAGATGGGCTGAAATTAAGACAATTCCAGATGCTGAAAAAAAAAATGCTTCTTGATGGTTTGGTAGTGAAAATGGAAGCACTATGGAAGTGCCCTAAATTGAACAGTCATTTTGGCGAACTTCTAAGCAAAGCCAACTCCAATCCTGAAAGGATCTCTAGAGGTCCAAATTAACTCATGAATGGCCAAAAGACCCTAGTGCATGGGTCTTCATACTTGGCCCTTTTATGACTTGTGGACTTCATCTCCCAGAATTCTTCAGCCAGGCATGCTGGCTGAGGAATTCTGGGAGCTGAAGTCCACAAGTCATAAAAGGGCCAAGTTTGAAGACCCCTGCCCTAGTGAGTGACTTAGTTGTGGTAATAGTGCTAGATCTACTAATCTTTTACATGTCTGGTTTTCCCCTAGTATGTCTATTGTGGGAAATTACAATGGCTGTTCAATTTAGGGCACTTCCATAGTGCTTCCATTTTCACTCTCAAACCATCAAGAAGCATTTTTTTCAGCATCTGCAATTGTCTTAATTTCTGCCCATCTAGAAGAACCACAAGCAATGATTTAAAACCAGTTTCCCCAAACTATTACCACAACTAGGTCTCTACTCACTAGGGTCTTCTGGCCATTCATGAATTAACAAGTAATTTGGACCTCTAGCGATCCTTTCAGGATTGGCTTTTCTTATTTACTGAAATACACAACTATTCCCGGCTTCTGAAACTATTCAGAAAAAGGAATGATTAACACCAGGTAAGGTTACCAGAGGTGGTCTACACAAATAGTTATTATGGGAAACAAAGAATTAGAGCTTTCTGTATCTCCTTGTGCCCATCTGAAGCCAGATCTGAAGTACTAGTGTAGTTCTAGCCTTACATTAAAAGCAACGATGGGGAAGTTTCTTATTAGATATATTTTGCATCTTCAGTTTTTCATTGTGGTCTGAAGTATGAGGATGGAGGCAATAGGCCAGAAATCTCCACAAATATAGTGTGATATTGGGGGTTGCCAATTTGATTTAACCCAGTAGCAAGTCAGACCCCTTTGTTTGCTTTGACGAAATTGACTAACCTCTTTTTTTTTTTAAACTAAATTTGGATTCCTATATTTGATGATTGAGTGCCAGTTTGGTTTAGTGGTTAAGGCATCAGACTACAAACCAGAAGACTGTCAGTTCTAGTCTCACCTTAGGCATGAAGCCAGATGGGTAACCTTGGGCCAGTCACTCTCTCTCAGCCCTAGGAAGGAGGCAATGGCAAACTGCTTCTGAGAAACCTTGCCAAGAAAACTGCAGGGAGTTGTCTAAGCAGTCTCTGAGAATCGGTCATGATTGAATGAAATCAAAAAAATTGGTAGATGGAAACACTGTAATTCTCACTTGGATAAAAAGGAGAAAGGCAGTGCTAGATTGTGCTTGTTCTCCTGTCACAGGTCTACAAATGTCCTGTGGATATTTAGATTTATTTACAATAACATCTCTTTCCCCTGCTGATATTTTAAATACTTTGCTTATATTTTATATACCAAAACTCATGATTCTATATGAATAAAACAGTTTGACATAACAGCAAAATTTTTTAAGTATGATATATGGTAAGTGAAGGCGTTCCCTTTTTAATTTTCCTCAACCAATGTGTTTTCGGGTTGTATTATATCTGTGGAAAGTTATGATTAGATTTTGTTTATAACCTTACAATAATCTAGAGCACGGGTGTCAGACTCGCCACGTCACATGACATATCGCGATGTATTGCGACTTTTTTCGCATTGCTGGAGCTGGGTGGGTGCGGCCTCCGTATGATGCAACTGGCCCACGGGCCGGCAGTTTAACACCCCTGATCTAGAGCATATAAAAAACAGGAGTAACAGGATAGCAGCCTATTTTATATGCAGTTAGAATATTCCTTAAGTGTTCTCAATATTTGTACAGCTCACATCAACAGCTTTTTTTCGGCAGGAGAAAAAGAAGAAAAAAAATATGATTTTCAGTTGGACAAATTCCCTGGTTAGATTTCCAAGCTTTAATCCCTCATATGATAACAAACATAAACACACAGATATTCCCAACTGCTAATTGTTCCCTTAGGGGAAAAAAATGTGTATACTTTTCTGCTTCCCATATAGGTGACGATGAAGAGATGCTGACACCGCCAATTAAGTGTGGTTTTTATAATTGTTCATTTCTTTGAGTGCCCTACTAGCAGAAAGACAGCATGCAGGACTTCGGTATTGAAATAAACAACTAAATCAACAACAGATAAATAGGCAAGCCGCTCATAGGTATATTTTCTTTGGAAAGGAAAAAAAATCATTATAGGAAAAGCTCTGGAAAAATGTTGAGGGATTCTGAAGATGGGATGACCTCATCTGAAATCACTGAAAAATGCAGCTGGGCAATTATTCAACGAAAACTTCATCGGGAAGGGATTGGTAATGTGGCATAATGCAAAAAGATGAGCTCAGTAACCAGTGCCAGTTTCCACCCCAGATGCTCTCAAAAGAATGAAAAGAGATGATCTACTGTATCTTGGCTTGAGTTACCTTGCCTTGCTCTCTGGCTTCTTCTGTTTTTCTCAGCCTTGAACTATTGAAGAGCCTTAGACTACAACTCTCATCATTCTCACACTTTGCATTTCTGAGTGGGGTATTTATTGGACTACAACATCTGGGGACCTAAAGATGAGAGCTCTCTCCTTGGAGATCACCTGTTTAGCTGTAGCTCTTCTCACCAAATACAGATAGTCCTCGATTTACAACAGTACATTTAGTGACCATCTGAAGTTACGACGACACTGAAAAGAGTGACTTATGGCTACTTTTCACACTTATGACCTGTCACGTGATTTACATTCGGATGCCTGACAACCAGTTCATATTTATGACGGTTGCAGTGTCCCGGGGAGATGTGATCGTCTTTTGCCACCTTCTGACAGGCCAAGTCAACGGGGAAGCCGGATTCACTTAACGACCGGGTTACCAATTTAACAAGCCGCAGTGATTCACTTAGCAAACGTGGCAAGAAAAGTCGTAAAATGGGGCAAAACTCATGTAACAAATTTCTCTCTTAGCAACATAAATTCTGGGCTCAATTGTGATCGTACGCCGAGGACTACCTATACTGTGAGTAAACAAGGAGAAAGCAAGGTAAGGAACCTGCAACAGAAGCCATGATCTCTGAGTGTTGTTCTGCTATTGTGGATTGCTGCACAGACTGGTATCACAATCACCCTTCCTGAGGGAGTTGGCCTTGAGAGACTCACGTGAAGGGACCTATTCACCACACTCCACCTGCAGAGACGTTTCAGTGACTAATTTCCTCAGAGTGGTTTATTGGCCTTATCCGTGGGAGTGGCTAATATCGCCTGACTTCAAGTGGGCAGATTTAGTGCCTTGTGCAGTATGACTCTCTGCTTAGCTGTGCGACTTTGCTGCAATAAAACACCCCCTCCTTGGATCACGGCATCTATAGATGTGTGTCGAAATAAGGAGTTAAGATTCTTTAAAAGTGTCTAGAATTTTTTTTTAAAAAAAACAACCTGATACACATCTGGAGAGCAAAAAGCCAGGATTTAGGACACCTTACGTCTGAGCTCAGGCAACATAATTAATAAAATAGGTCGATGTTCCTTCCAGTTTTTCCTTGAGCCCCAAGGCAAATTGCACAGAATAAATTAAAACAGTGCAAGAGACCTGCAGCAAAACGTTACTGGAAGTTCTACTGGGAAGATGATGCACTGTACATGGGTTACAAGCAATCCTGTGCTGTCCCCTTCAAATGTGGTTGGATTTTGTCTCTTGATTTAAAGAATCAAGGTCCCCAAATATCAGAAAATAGATCATGATTGCTGTCCATCCTTCCTCTTTTCGCATCTCAGAAAGTGGAGGTAGTTGAACTATAATGCAGAAGATCTGAAGCTCAGTTGGGGAAGAAACCATGCATCATAGTAGTAGTATTGGGAAATCAGGGCCACTGAAGAAGAGGAAATGTACAGTGGTGCTTGTCTGCATTAACATTAATAGCACTTAGACTTATATATCACTGCATAGTATTTAACAGCACTCTCTGAGTGGAAATGTTACAGTCGTACAACGGAGGTTGTTAGACCCAGGAGCAAAATGACTGGAGCCTTCCTACCTTCCGATTCAGTTGAGTTCGTGAAATCCTAGTTTGAGGTCCGACACCCGTCTCAATCGGACGTTATGACGTAAGATCGGTGAAGCCGAGAAATCTCTACTAAACCTGTATCGTACCGAAGACCATACAGGGTTGCGGCCATGCCTACTTTCAAATACCTTATTTCTCTTCCTTCCCACCGTGTTACTCCTCTCCCTCCAATTGGTCACCTGGATGTCCATAAAGGAAGTGCACTGATCCAACAGTGAACAGAATCAAATTCAACAAAGTTGACTTTGGATTTAGTTCTTGTTACCTTCTGCAGCAATAGAGGATTTCATCTTTACCAAGACAACACAGGTAGTCGCTAGATCCTCAACATACTGACTTTTGAAAGACCAAGAAACTGAGTATCAATCTTAATTGACCTTCCCTGTCAGGATCTCTATATCTTAAAACATGCAACCATTTTGTAGCTGAGCTTACTTCAAGTCTTAAAACCTGAATTGAAGAAAACTATTTAGGTAGGAAATTATGGGAGGGAAGAATAGTGAATTGTTAAAAAAAAAAGTTTAGCATGCAGATAGACAAACAGACACCAAAGGACATTCTTGGTTATGAAAGTATTGTATGTGTGGAACTCTCAGAGATGAATCCATCTTTTTTACTAATTTCCTGCTGTCATTGATTGTTAGAAGCAAAACAGCCTACTAGTCATCAGAGAGCTGACAGCAGTTGTTTGGAGGGATCAGATTGCTGGTTTCCTGCTACTAGTGGAAAACCTGTTTTCTAATGTACCTTGATCTGGGGTAGGTTGCTAGGAATGAAATAAGTGCCTTTGTGTGGAAGAGTAAATGTATATACAAGTAAGTGCCCAGAGATTCATAATCTCAGATAACTAAGTGAGCAAGCAGTGTGAGATTAAAGAAAGGGTCTCCATTTTCCATGCTAGGGCCTTTGCACTTATTCAGTTTTACACCATCAAATTCTATCATACCACCATTAATGATCAAGGCCCTGCAAGGCTAACTTGAATTTCCTCCACTTTGTTTTCACCATCAGAGATCCTACATACTTATTGCCTCCAGAGCTTCCAGTACTCTGTAAAAGCTAAAAGAGACGTGGTGGCACAGTGGTTAGACTGCAGTACTGCGGGCTACTCTTGCTGGCTGCCAGCTACCAGCAGTTCAGCAGTTCGATTCTCCCCAGCTCAAGGTTGACTCAGCCTTCTATCTTTCCGACATGGATAAAATGAGGACCCAGATTGTTGGGGGACAATATGCTGACTCTGTGAACCGCTTAGAGAGGGCCGTAAAACACTGTGAAGTGGTGCGTAAGTCTAACTGCTATTGCTATCTCTTCTATTTTCATTCATTTGGGGGGGAGATGAAAAAGAGAGATCCTGTGCTTGTTTTCTGCTCTGCAACAGATCTATCTTAATAAGATATCCATATCTTTTCTGTTTCTACATTTTCCTTCATTCTAGGGCAGTGATGGCGAAACTATGGCACGTGTGCCAGAGGCGGCACTCAGAGCCCTTTCTGTGGGCACACGTGCTGTCGCCCCAGCCCCGCCTCTCCCTGTGGCCCCCTCCTCACTAGCAGCCCCCCCGGAAGAGAGTCACCCTTGGGCGTGGCCCATGCGGAGCAGCGCAGCACAGCCAAGGACATGGCAGCCAGGCAGTGGGGACAAGACTCCGCCCTCATGCCCCATTATGCGCAGATGATGCTGTGGGGGACGGGCGAAGGGTGTGGCCACCATGGCACTGCAGGGCCGCTTGAGTGATCTGCTGCAGCGGGCCGTGGAGGCGGTGGGTGGCCCTGTGGGTGGGGGCAGAGCGGGGGTGCAGCAAGGGGCAGGTGGGGGGGCGGGGGTGTTTTGGGGCACTCAGTCTCTAAAACGTTCGCCATCACAGTTCTAGGGGGCTATTCCTAAGAAGTGAAATGTAGCTGTGACATATATGTGTGGCAGGCAGCCTCATCCATGAAAATACGAAGCATAGAAGACACGAACATATTCATACCGGCACTAAAGCTATAGAAAGAAGAGAATGGAAAAGAAGCTAATTTAACAAGAAGAGGAAAGAGGCAGTTTCTCAGCTTTGCAAAACGCCAGCACTGCATTGTGGCAGGTGTCGTGTGGTGGCCAGGAGCATCTCCTGCAGCAGATGATTACTTGTATGGTTCCATTAGCTGAAATTTGCATTTGAAGACAGAAGTCTTCAGCAATTATATCTAGTTTGTGGCTAAGCCTAGTAGATATAAGCTGCTCTCTTGCCCTTGCTTGAAAATTATTTTCTGACGAGAGCTCTTCAGGTTTCCTTCTTTAAATTTGCAACTCTAGAAGTTCTAGAACCCCTGAGTCAGGAGTCTCTCCAAAGGTTTGGAGATGAATGCATTCCTAACCATGACAAAGAAAGAAAATTTAGAAGAAACGGGAATGTCATTTACACACAGCTGAAATAAGAAGTGAAGATGACTCTAAGGTCTAAAGCAGGGATGTCCAACCTTGGCAACTTTAAGACCTGTGGACTTCCAAAATTCCCCAGCCAGCATGTGCAATCTCTTCTTAAAAACCTCCAGTGACGAAGCACCCACAACTTCCGAAGGCAAGCTGTCTTCAGACAAAGCCTTCAGTCAGATTCTGATGTGAGCCTCTTCTCTCTGGAGAATAGCTGTATGATCAAAACACATCTCATTGATTTCCTTAAGTAGGCATAAATGTGCATAGATGAACCTTTGCCCAGTCTTCTGCCCTCACAATTATATTAGCAATTAGCTTTTTTTTTATTAAAAATTTTTATTAATTTTTTCAAATAAGATATGAACAAATAATACAAACATGGTGCATTTCATTAGAAAAACAAACACATAAAAAGCCTACTCATTAGGTATTCTGAAATAATCGGCATTCCCCCCCCTGCATCCACACTCCCTCCACCTTCCTACCTACTTCCCTCTTCCTTCCTCCCCCTCTTGACCACTACCTCTCCTCTTTCCTCCTTCCCAACTATCCTACACATCCCATCACCTTCTTTTCCACCACCTCGGATGCAGTTTAGGGGTACTAGCCGATCATCTCCTCTTCTTAAAAACAAACATTTACATTANTTTACAATGTCAGCATGTTGCCTCCAACAATCTGGGTCCTCGTTTTACTGACCTCGGAAGGATGGAAGGCTAAGTCAACTCAAGCACTTTAGGATCAAACTCCAGGCTGTGGGCAGAGTTAGCCTGCAATACTGCATTCTAGCCACTTCGGCTCTTTAGAGATGATTTGGACATAGCATGGCTTCTGGTATGTCCCAACTGGCCATGCCTACTTTCAAATACCTTATTTCTCTTCCTTCCCACCGTGTTACTCCTCTCCCTCCAATTGGTCACCTGGATGTCCATAAAGGAAGTGCACTGATCCAACAGTGAACAGAATCAAATTCAACAAAGTTGACTTTGGATTTAGTTCTTGTTACCTTCTGCAGCAATAGAAGATTTCATCTTTACCAAGACAACACAGGTAGTCGCTAGATCCTCAACATACTGACTTTTGAAAGACCAAGAAACTGAGTATCAATCTTAATTGACCTTCCCTGTCAGGATCTCTATATCTTAAAACATGCAACCATTTTGTAGCTGAGCTTACTTCAAGTCTTAAAACTTGAATTGAAGAAAACTATTTAGGTAGGAAATTATGGGAGGGAAGAATAGTGAATTGTTAAAAAAAAAGTTTAGCATGCAGATAGACAAACAGACACCAAAGGACATTCTTGGTTATGAAAATATTGTGTGTGTGGAACTCTCAGAGATGAATCCATCTTTTTTACTAATTTCCTGCTGTCATTGATTGTTAGAAGAAAAACAGAGAGCTGACAGCAGTTGTTTGGAGGGATCAGATTGCTGGTTTCCTGCTACTAGTGGAAAACCTGTTTTCTAATGTACCTTGATCTGGGGTAGGTTGCTAGGAATGAAATAAGTGCCTTTGTGTGGAAGAGTAAATGTATATACAAGTAAGTGCCCAGAGATTCATAATCTCAGATAACTAAGTGAGCAAGCAGTGTGAGATTAAAGAAAGGGTCTCCATTTTCCATGCTAGGGCCTTTGCACTTATTCAGTTTTACACCACATCAAATTCTATCATACCACCATTAATGATCAAGGCCCTGCAAAGTTAACTTGAATTTCCTCCACTTTGTTTTCACCATCAGAGATCCTACATACTTTAGTTAGTTGCTTATTGCCTCCAGAGCTCCCAGTACTCTGTAAAAGCTAAAAGAGATGTGGTGGCGCAGTGGTTAGACTGCAGTACTGCGCGCTACTCCTGCTGGCTGCCAGCTGCTAGCAGTTCAGCAGTTCGATTCTCCCCAGCTCAAGGTTGATTCAGCCTTCTATCTTTCCGACATGGATAAAATGAGGACCCAGATTGTTGGGGGACAATATGCTGACTCTGTGAACCGCTTAGAGAGGACCGTAAAGCACTGTGAAGTGGTGCGTAAGTCTAAGTGCTATTGCTATCTCTTCTATTTTCATTCATTTGGGGGGGGAGATGAAAAAGAGAGATCCTGTGCTTGTTTTCTGCTCTGCAACAGATCTATCTTACTAAGATATCCATATCTTTTCTGTTTCTACATTTTCCTTCATTCTAGGGCAGTGATGGCGAAACTATGGCACGTGTGCCAGAGGCGGCACTCAGAGCCCTTTCTGTGGGCACGCGTGCTGTCGCCCCAGCCCCGCCTCTCCCTGTGGCCCCCTCCTCACCAGCAGCCCCCCCGGAAGAGAGTCACCCCTGGGCGTGGCCCGTGCGGAGCAGCGCAGCACAGCCAAAAACATGGCAGCCACGCAGTGGAGACAAGAGTCCGCCCTCACGCCCCATTGTGTGCAAATGATGCTGTGGGGGACGGGTGGAGGGTGTGGCCGCCATGGCGCTGCAGGGCCACCTGGGTGATCTGCTGCAGCGGGCCGTGGAGGCGGTGAGTGGCCCTGTGGGTGGGGGCAGAGCGGGGGGTGCAGCAGGTGCAGGTGGGGGGAGGGCGGGGGTGTTTTGGGGCACTCAGTCTCTAAAAAGTTTGCCATCACAGTTCTAGGGGGCTCTTCCTAAGAAGTGAAATGTAGCTGTGACATATGTGTGTGGCAGGCAGCCTCATCCATGAAAATGCGAAGCATAGAAGACACGAACATATTCATACCGGCACTAAAGCTATAGAAAGAAGAGAATGGAAAAGAAGCTAATTTAACAAGAAGAGGAAAGAGGCAGTTTCTCAGCTTTGTAAAACGCCAGCACTGCGTTGTGGCAGGTGTCGTGTGGTGGCCAGGAGCATCTCCTGCAGCAGATGATTACTTGTATGGTTCCATTAGCTGAAATTTGCATTTGAAGACAGAAGTCTTCAGCAATTATATCTAGTTTGTGGCCAGGCCTAGTAGATATAAGCTGCTCTCTTGCCCTTGCTTGAAAATTATTTTCTGACGAGAGCTCTTCAGGTTTCCTTCTTTAAATTTGCAACTCTAGAAGTTCTAGAACTCCTGAGTCAGGAGTCTCTCCAAAGGTTTGGAAATGAATGCATTCCTAACCATGACAAAGAAAGAAAATTTAGAAGAAACGGGAATGTCATTTACACACAGCTGAAATAAGAAGTGAAGATGACTCTAAGGTCTAAAGCAGGGATGTCCAACCTTGGCAACTTTAAGACCTGTGGACTTCAACTCCCAAAATTCCCCAGCCAGCATGTGCAATCTCTTCTTAAAAACCTCCAGTGACGAAGCACCCACAACTTCCGAAGGCAATCTGTCTTCAGACAAAGCCTTCAGACAGATTCTGATGTGAGCCTCTTCTCTCTGGAGAATAGCTGTATGATCAAAACATATCTCATTGATTTCCTTAAGTAGGCATACATGTGCATAGATGAACCTTTGCCCAGTCTTCTGCCCTCACAATTATATTAGCAATTAGCTTTGAATTGGCCAATAGTATCTAGGGCTGCTTTGTCATGGAAGACATTGCAGAGCTGACTCAGCAGAGCAATTTATTTTGACTAAACAAGAGCACAGACTTAGAGAGCTTAAATAATTCTGTAGTTTCATAGGGTTGCATTTTACATCTTGAGAACATAGAGGGATTAAGACCTACCTAATCCAGTTTTTCTCTTTACAGCAATCAGCCAGATATCTGTGGGAAACCATAGGAGAAAATGAACACCCCCCCAATACTTGGCTGAATACATCAGGGGCTTATTCTTGCCCTGAAACTGACTGGTACACAGAGATATCTTGGTGGTCATTCATAGCCTTACCCATTAATCCCCTCTTAAAATCAGTTCCATTACTTAACTGTGCAGCAACTGCAAGTAATTTAAGGTCACTAGCAACTTGGCTAGCTCCTCTGGGATAATCACTCAAATCTCTTTTCATAACACTAAATTGAAAACTTTTAATTTATTCCCACTAAGGGTTTTTATATTTTTAAATATTATATTTTTAAATAGATAATAGACAGGTAGATAGATAATAAATGATAGAGTATGAATGGATAGAAAGAGAGAGAGAGAGAGAGAGAGAGAGAGAGAGAGAGAGAGAGAGAGAGAGAGAGAGAGAGAGAGAGAGAGAGAGAGAGAGAGAGAGATGGATGTGGTGGTGCAGTGGTTAGAATGCAGTATTGCAGGCTAAACTCTGCCAACTGCCATGAGTTTGATTCTGACTGGCTCAAGGTTGACTCAGCCTTCCATCCTTCTGAGGTTGGTAAAATGAGGACTCAGATTCTTGAGGGCAATATGCTGACTCTATGAACCGCTTAGAGAGGACTGTAAAGCACTATGAAGCAGTATATAAGTCTAGATGCTATTGCTAGAGATAGACAGACAGACAGACAGACAGACAGATAGACAGGTAGGTAGGTAGGTAGGTAGATAGATTAGACAGACAGACAGACAGACAGATATAGTATATTCTTATCTAATGAGTGGTAAATGTATTCAGGCCAGAAGCCCTTCAGGAGAGAAATTCCAGCATCTATATTAGAGCAATACACTTATCAGGTAACAACCCATGTCATGAAATCATGTGATTTTTACATTGGCCAAAAAAAAAAGTATTGCATTAAAATATACTTAGATTTCTTATTATTTAATGGGCCCATTTGATAAAAAGCCCCCGTAAAAGAGACCTAAAACAAGACAGATATTAGCAAGTATTGCAGGCCCAATTGGCAAAAGGACCGTATTGGTTGGAAAAATGTGGAAGAGGCCTTCATCCTGCAGGGGATGGACAATGGCTGGAATGATGATGATGATAATGATGATGATAGGCAACCTTGGCCCCTCTATTTATTCTTAGATCTCTTTATTGGCAAAGAGGCTTTCATGAAAAACATCCCAGAACTCTAAATGCTCAAGACTAACCAGATCATTATCTGAGGGATGTCTACCTCCACTAGCTTCTATCCACCCCATAAGATTAGGCAGAATGGGCACAATCAATAAATATCATTTAAGTAAGTCAGTAAAGAACTAAAGAAGAATCCAATAAGTATCGATTTTCAAAGGGACACATAAATATCTAGACATGTAGAACATCTAGAAGTCAGTAGAAATTTCAAAAGTCCAGCAATTTCCTTGAGAATGATTCATTGTAAATACGTGACGACAGTCACACCACACCATATTCTGCTGGCAGATTATTTAATGCTTTACTACACTATTTCCTTCGGTTGCTTCATAAGCTTCTGCCAGTTGCAAGCAATTTTACAGGCTTCCGTGAGTCATCCTATAGTTGTCCAGGGAATATTTGCAAACATCTTTAATCTTGTTTAAAAAACGACTTTCGTAATGACCAGGTGATCCGACACTAAGTTAAATAATCAGTAAATCCAAGGCATGTTTACAGAAATAAAGCCAGATTAAACAAAAAAAGAAAAAAAAATAACTTTTTTTAAAAAATGGCGTCCATTACACACATGGAGTGAGCGAGGCACATGCTCCAGTAACCCATGCAAGATTTAAGTTTCTTTCTCTCTCCATCTTTCACATACCTGCTGTGGGACCCTAACAAGTGGAATTACAGTTTGTTAAGGGTCCCACAGTCTGAGACAAGTCTGCTTGGAGTCAGTGTCTTCAGCAGATAGTACCAACTTTGCTGGATCTTAGATTTTATTTCATGTTTAGTTGGACCTTGAATTATTCAAGCTCAACCCAAGGCAGCTTGCAGGGTGTGATCAGAAAACCTCGAGATTGTGAGTAGATGGCACAATCAAATCTCCACCTGATTCTATGCGTGTTGCATGTGCAATGCTTATAAAAACCTGGTAGAGTGGCTATTACACCATCATGGCCATAATATTAACTTTTTTTTTTTTTACCATATGTCTGCTTGAAAGAAATCTATAATTTCTTTAGAAGTCATCACCAACTGCCTTGGTTGCACACATGGCATTTGTCTGTGTGCGACATCTCATCAAATACTGTTCAACAGTGATGAAGCACATGATTTCATGCATCTCAATTTCTCATTGAGAAAGCATCGCAAAAGAGTTCTGTTGCAATCCCTGGAGAACAGCTGACAGTCCTGGTGACAAAGCCACGGTAGATGGAGAAAGAATCTTCATTGTGGAGTAACAACTTAGGATATTCCACCAAGCATAGAACTTGCTGACTCTGAATTATAGGCCTTCATTTATTCATAGGAGAATTTTTTCGGTTCATGATATATATTCAGACTCTTGACATTTAATTGAAACTCCACTCTGCACATAAAAAGGGGGCAGGACTTTGCACAGTCACAGAAGTTATTTTGAACATTTAAATGCCATAATCTGAAGCTATTATGACAGTAAACTCTATTGCAAATATGTATTTGAGGAGAAATTGCACTGGAGAAGATGATTTTTTAAATATATATATATATTTGCATGCATATGAGGATACATGTTTTAGTGTAAACTTTCTAGGGAAAGGAATTTGTGGAGCAATATGGAACTGAGAGCTAGAATGGATGAACTGGTCCAAAAGTGATGAAGATTAGAAGTTTAATGATTGAAACGAGAATAAATGGGAACTTTTCTGGGGCAAAACATGGAACTGCAATCCCTTTCAAACTTCTTGTACCTGGACTATTGAAGGGGAAATGGCTGTGCATTTTTATTATCAAATCCACATTATCAACATTAACAATGTGGGTAATATAGAATTGAGGATTGCAAATTTATATAATATTTAAACTCTTGTTGTCATGACCTTTAACTGGTTGAAACAGAGCCTCATAAAGCAGCAATTGTTGAACCAAGGTGCTTCAAATGGGCTAATTTACAGAATGCATCCAACATATAGGATTCATGATTCCTGAGGAAATGAAATTGGAAAAGTTGTGGCTGCTTCAATACTATTGGCTGCAGTCGGGCTGCTGCTGCTGATCACATTTTCAGCATTCCATGACAGTTTCCCAGCCAGTCTCTCAATCCCTTGGTCCCTTCTCCAAAGCAGCAACAGTCACTTACTTGCCTAATGAGGTGGGATGGGATGGGATGTGGAGGGGAAGGGAAGGGAAGTGTCAGATGCTTCATGTCAGTTTCACACAAGGAAACTCAATGGAAAAGCCAGAAAGTTGGAGGTTGTTCCAGCTCCCACTGCTTTTTTTGCCCACCCATGGTCATTCCTTTTCACTGTTTAGATAAGGAAACATCTCTGAAATGATGACCAATAGGGCATGAATTGTCTAGCTGAGACTAAAACTCATTTCATGCTGTGAAGGCCCAACATTTACCAGTTGCACCGGAACCGTGGGAGAAAGAAACCACAAACCAAACAAATACCTAATCTGTATGATGATCGAAATACTGAAATACTCTTCAGTCAGCATACAAATTATGAGCAAACAGGAGCAGTATCTTGGCATAAGCCCCATGCCTAGACTACTTGATGTATTCAGTTGAAGTTCTCTAAGATGCCCCACTAGAAATAGTTGGGAACAAGTCTTCTTGTTAAATGTTGAGACTTTCACACTTACACAACTGCACTGGGAATGGGGAAGGGGAGAGAGCAAGAGAGATTATTCAATAATCATCTCTTCATTCAACTATTCTTCACTATAGACCTTGAATCAACCAATATGAAACAGAAAAATACATGATAGGCAACAGGGCAATGATATTGAATATTAGCTGACATCAGCTCATACAAAGCAATACTAACACTTCACATGATCTTGATATTATTCCTCTGTTGATGCAGTGTAGGACTGCATTGATTGATTGATTGATCCTGCTTCCCCCAATAAGGAATCAGGTCATAAATCACATGAGAAGTATAGATCTTCTGTCCCCAAAGCAAAAAAGTGCAAAACAGAACCAGTAGGAGATTCTTCACTTTCCTGAAAAGACTCTCTCTTTTATAATCTTAAAATTTCCAGTTTTGACCATCTTAATCAAGATATTCACATTTCTGAAGTGCTAAACTCTTTTATCCAGTCTGCTGCTATTATTACTATCCATTTGATTCTTCTAAAGGATTTCCTCCTTCTTTAAGTTAAAAAAAATACGATCATCCATAGTTAGTGCTCAGATAGTAGGGTGAATATATTTTCAGGAACTATATTCTTGCTTCAGCTGCCCCCTATGTTTCTCGTAGTAAGCGGGATGAGTCAGATTTTTCAATTCTGAGAACCAGACAGGGCTAAGAGTCAATACGTGAAAAGTGTGTCATTATGATGCAATTAATGCAACAAAAAAGTCAGGCTTGGGTTGCATGGAGTTGCATTGCCTTACAGCATCGGTGCCACGTGATGCCCCTGGCCAGGGTCACGAGACCAAGCCTTCCTGGATTGCTTTACTTCTTGCTAAAAATCCCTCCAATCTAGCTAGGAATTGAAGTTTGCCTTAAAATACCCTGATTCGCAATCTTTTTCTATCTCCTCTTGCAGCTGCTCTAGCTTCCTCATTTGTCCCCAAACCTCTTTAAGATGCTTGAGAACCAAATTAGTCAGGCTAATTTGCCTCTATCCATAAGAAGAAAGGAAGAAAATCTACTCAGTATTATCCAGTATTTGGGATAGTCTTCCAGAGACCATAAAACCCAACGGTCAGTGTGAAATTATTCAGATATGAAGACCCTGAAAGAATGGAAGAGATTCTCTTTCATTCATGGACAGCTGGACCTGATTCAGATGCTGATTCGGAAGACCACAAAATTCAGGGCTCCTCAGAGATGAAGTACGTCCCCCCCTTTTGTGAATTTAAGTGTTTGTCGCTGGATATTTGTTCCAGCTTCTCCTGCCCCTTTACAAGAGAAAGAAATCTGTGGCTCCACCTTGGTTTATGACACTCCAATTCTTTGCATCCAGGTTTGCATAATGTATACACATCTGCTCTGCATGGAAATACCCACCAGGATATTAGTATGCCGAAGGCAGTCATTTCTAGTAAGGGCATAATTCTTCTACCAGGCAAAGGAAAGGGATCTGATCTAATTATAGGTAAGCTTTCTTTGTAAACTGGCCACCCGACAGCCACAAAACCTGTTTTTTGCTCGATAAACATACTCAAATAGAGAAACTGCCATCTCCCTTCTGACATGTGCCAGCCATTTTTTTTTTACCTCTTTGAATGAATTGACACATTGTGAAAAACAAGGTTTCTTGAAACCAGGGATATCTGGGAATGAGGTTAAAAAATGGGAGGGGCTTTGATTGTGTGATTGTTGCTGTCATCTTGACCTTTTTTTGACCCCTGTTTGAACATCCCTGGTTTAAACACAAAGCCTAGGTTCATGCAACTTGCTGTTCTGCAAACAAGCAAGCATTTAGAGCAAGGGTAGGCAACCTTGGCTCTTTTATGACTCGTGGAATTCTGGGAGTTGAAGTCCACGAGTCGTCATCATCATCATCATCATCATCATCATCATCATCATCATAGTAAAGTTGGAAGGCTGGAACCTCCAGTAGATCAGGTTGGGGGACGAGTCCGTCCTTTGGGATATGGTAAAGTCTGTTTACCGACAGGTCAGAGAAGAATTTTTGAAGGTCACAACCGCGTAAGTGGCGAAGACCTCCGTCCAACAAGGTGACCAATTAACAAGAGTGACAGTCCTTCAAAGAGGAATCAAGATCCTTGCTTCTCTCCTTGATCAGTTTCCATCCGTTGCTTCTCGTCCTGCCTTCAGGCGCTTTGGAGAATAGCCTGACTCCCTCTTCTTTGTGGCAGCCCCTGAGATATTGGAAGTCTGCTATCATGTCCCCCTCGTCCTTCTCTTCATTAAACTAGACATACCCAATTCCAGCAACCGTTCCTTATATGCTTTAGGCTCCAGTCCCCTAATCATCTTTGTTGCTCTTCTCTGTACTCTTTCTAGAGTCTCAACATCTTTTTTACATCGCAGTGACCAAAACTGGATGCCGTATTCCAAGTGTGGCCTTACCAAGGCATTGTAAAGTGGTATTAACACTTCACGTGATCTTGATTCTATCCCTCTGATAATGCAGCCCAGCACTGTGTTGGCCTTTTTGGCAGCTGCAGCACACTGCTGGCTCATATTTAAGTGATTGTCCACTAGGTCTCCGAGATCCCTCTCACAGTTACTACTATTGAGCAAGGTACCCCCTATACTATACCTGTGCATTTGGTTTTTCTTGCCTAAATGTAGAACCTTGCTTTTTTCACCATTGAATTTCATTTTGTTAGATAGCGCCCAGTGTTCAAGTCTGTCCAGATCCTTCTGTACCTTAAGCCTGTCTTCTGGAGTGTTGGCTATTCCTGCCAGCTTGGTGTCGTCTGCAAATTTGATGAGTTCCCCATCTATCCCCTCGTCCAAATCGTTGATATAGATGTTGAAGAGCACTGGGCCCAGAACAGAGCCCTGGGGCACCCCACTACACACTTCCCTCCATAAAAGAGCCAAGGTTGCCTACCCCTGATTTAGAGGGATGCCTGGATTCAGGCAGTTTTTGCCGCATTGATACCTGTGGAAAGGGCTGTGAGTAACGCAGAGGCAGAAAGAGCATTGTTTTTAGTCCTATTTTTAGGAATATGGGAGGAAGCATTCTGCACGCATGCATGCACATATAGACCCACAGCCTTCTGGAATGTCCTGGGCACCACTTTTACCAGAATGTAAGGAAATTCAAGTCACCACATCAGATGGTTCCCACTGGAAACGTCCCTTATTGTCTACAAAAAGAGAGGCCCAGAATATTCTTTGGTTCCTTAATTAGCCAAGGGAACAGAAGAGCATTCTCAGTTTTGGCACTGCTTTGAAACAGCAGGCCTCTTAGAACAGGAGTCCTCAACCTTGGCAACTTTAAGACTTGTGGACTTCAACGCCCAGAGAAGGTGGCTGAGGAATTCTGGGAGTTGAAATCCACAAGTCTTAAAGTTGCCAAGGTTGGAGACCCCTGTCTTAGACTAGGTATTTTGGGCCTTTGCTGCAATGTTTAGATTTATTTAGTTTTAATACGTATTACAGGTATTACGACCACAACCGAGTCCAAAATTTCTGTTCCTAAGTGAGACAGTGGTTAAGTGAGGTTTGCTCCATTTTACGACCTTTGTTGGCACAGTTGTTAATTAAATCACTGCAGCTGTTAAGTTAATAACATGGTGGTTAAGTGAATCTGGCTTTCCCGTTGACTTTGCTTGTCAGAAGGTGGCAATGACTCCGAAACACTGCAACCGTCATATATATGAGTCAGTTGCCATGCATCTGAATTTTGGTCACGTGACCATGGGAATACTGCTTCCTTCGTAAGAAAAATGGTCATAAGTCTCTTTTTTCAATGCCATTGGAACTTCAAACAGACACTAAATGGTAAGTCGAGGACTACCTGTACAAACTTATAAGAATCATCTTTTATTAATCAAGCACCTATGTTTTAATGAATGAAGGATTATTAATAATGGGCCAAATGTTTTGGCCATATAAGCAATATTTTTTACAATTAACAGAGATGAAGACTGGAAGTACAATCACTGCAGAACTATGTGCCTTTGGTAAATCGAAGGAGGAAGTCGCTAATGTGACTTACTCTACCCTCTTCCTCTTAATCAATTTATAAAATGAAATAAAGGGAAGGTGTGTGTTCCTTGCATTAGGCGAAATTATCTGAGCTCTTGTACATTGCAACAACAGCAACAGTGCATGCTGGGTATTTTCTGAAAATTGATTTAAATGCAACCAACTGATTTATTCACCAGTTAAAAGGCAGATACTAATGTAAACACTGTAATACCTTAATTTATTGATTCTGTTCTGGTATTAATTCTGTTAGATAGAGTTTAGATTTCTAAAGTTTGCTCTGAAGGTTGACATCTACATTTTAAAAATAATAAATAGGCTAAGGCATTTTTATTGGGTGACTGCCCACAACAAGGTATTTGTTCTTATGGAGAAATACCATCTGTTGCAATAAACATATGGTGTTATGAGGCACCAGGACATCATTTATTTACTGGTGTTTTCTGTGCTGCTAAACTTGATGATCATAAAGCTGCTACTGTTGTTTTGTAATGGAAAGAGCTGACCGTGGACTGTGGTGTGTGAGGAGCCAATTTCTCCATGTACTTTCAGAGGCACATGAGGAGAGCTGTGCCAAATGACATAAGCTAAGCTGCTACCCAATATGCCAGGGTGCTGAGGAAGCCATTCATAAAGATTTACTCAAGGACAAAGCTATGCCGTTCTTCATGGTTTAGCTGACCCCAGGCCTTCTGGGGTCAATTCCAGAGCAGCAAAATGAGAATCACATTATGGCTTAAGAAGCCATAAAGATCCTTTCTGGGGAAAACTCGTATAGGGCATTAGCTGTAATAATTCCAGGCGAATGGAGAACGAACTAGAGTGATGAGTGATGAACTAAGATCCCTAACAGAGATGGGTCAGAACCTAAGAACATTGGGGAAAAAATATTTTCAAAATTTTTAGAAACCAAAAAATGTTTATATACCCTATGAATCTGTACTTCAGCAGCAGAATGTATGACCTATGAAGATATTTGTGTAACCTATATCAGAGGTCCCCAACCTTTTGGGCACCAGGGACCAGTTTTTCCACAGACCAGAGGGTACATGGTTTTGTGTGCTGCCTGCATCCCGCGGATGGGGCTTTGCTTGTTTGTGCAGACCGGTTGCTGACATGACGTGGCCCAGTACTGGTCCACGGACTGGGGGTTGGGGACCCCTGATTACATATATGGTAGATACTATATACAATATTACTGTATATAGTTTATATGATATATGGTTCAAGCTTATATTTCTATATAATATATTTATAATTTTATGTACTGTTCTGTATCATGTATATATTATACTTTTATACAGTATATATTATTTAAACCAGCAGTCCCCAACCTTTCTGGCTTAGTGGCCCAGCAGGGGCGAGGGGAGAGGGAATGGTTCCATGTGAGTAGTAGGTGCACATGCAAGCGCACACAGGTCCATTTGCGCAAGAGGCAGGTGCATGCATCCATTGCTTGCACAAGTGGAGCTGACTGAGTGGCTCGCCCACCGTTTGCATGGCCTGGTTCCAAATGAACTGCAGCCCGGTAATGGGCCACAGCCCGGAGGTTGGGGACCCTTGATTTAAACTATACTGTATAAGGATGTTGATGTAAGATATATATATATACATATGCACATACACCACATATACGAAAGTGCCTACTGAATGAAGGATAGTGTTTCTTACCACTGTGTTTCCAAAATGTTCTACCATCTTGAGTAGGGTCTGAAATTCCACTGCCTATGAAAGAAATTATCCAATCATCTATGGAGATTTGTAGTCATCCAGGTCATGGTTGTCCCAAAGCTGCTTTTTCAAGAGGCAACTGGACTTTCTTTGTTTTTCCTTGAAGATGTTTCCTTTCTCATCCAAAAAGCTTCTTCAATGTGAAACTAAAGAAGCTTCTTGAATGAGAAGCGAAATGTCTTCAAGAAAAAACAAAGTCCAGTTGAATTTGACAAAGCACCTTTGGGACAAAATTATCCAATCCAAATGGAGAAAAAGCTAGTCAGCATCCCTTATTGAAAACTCATGTGATCTCCGGTAATGATCTTTTCTTCTCCAGCATACTTACAGGTGGATCACTTTACAAACTGCTCTTCTAAAGTATCGGTGTCAAGTGAAACTGACTTGTCAAGTGACACTGACATGTCAAGACTGGGACAATATTTGCCCTTCTTTATTTTCCTGGCTCTACAGCTATTTGTCCAGAATTTCTCAAAGATCTTGGGATAGGCATTCAGTCCATTTTTCAGCAAGCTTCTTCAGTATCCTGAAGGATGCAGTCTATCTGGTCCTGGAGATTCACACTCATTCAAAGTAAATTGATTAAACTAGAGTAAGAAAATATCCATTTGAAACTTTAATCCTACTTGTTCATTGTGCTTCTCACAACTGCCTGATGGATTTCTGTTTCCTCTTGCTGGTTTAATAAGTGTTGAGTATTTCAATCTTTTCTTTTGTTAACTTTCTGCTTTGTCAGCTTCATGGAACCATCATCTATGTTTCTTGCCTCTTTCTTTTACTCTAAGCATATCTAAAGTAGTTCTTGGTTTTCTTGTTTGGTTAGCATCCTTTGTAGCTACAAACCATTCTCAGATTTACTTTTTCAAATAACATTTCTGCAGTTTGGGGTGAGCTTCCTTGATGATTTGTCTCTAATTCCACCTCCAATTTGTCTCATCCCACTTTTTTCAGATTTTTACACACAAAAAAATGTGCATATAATTTTTCTCAATTTCTCTTCTTCCCTTTCTATGAAATAGATATTTTGTGATTGGTCCATCCTATTTTAGAAGGAGCTGTTTGTGGTGAGAAAGCAGTTATTAGGGAAAATGAAGAGGAATGGAAAGTCTGGCTTAAAACAACAACAACAAAGAAAAAACATGCTTAGCCTGAAAAAAGAGTACAGTTTAGCCCTAGGGATTGTTCTGTTTTAAACTGCACTTCCGGGCACTTCTGTGAATAGATGAGAAGCTTTAGTGAGACATCAAAATAAAGTTGATGTTATGTATGAGGGACACCATCATTTTAGAATTACTGAGAGTGACACTTCTTTCCGTCATTTTTATTAAAGTTGTCAGTTCATGCTCTGCACACTCCAAATACTTTCATATTCGGTGCAGAAAAGATTAAGATGGACTTATCAGCATTATACACTCTGCCAGACTTTTCTCTATAAACTTAATGGCTTACATTAATGCATGATATTAAATCAGGATTTTAATCATGGTTTAGTGAACAAACCAGAAGGGGCACCTGACATGATGTGACCCTAAGCTATCATGGCTGGGGTTCCCATATTACAAAAACTAAAGTCTTTTAGCTTAACTATGTGAACAGGGCTACAATCCTTAATGCAGAATACTATACTTTGGGCCATGTTTCTCAACCATGGCAGTTGAAGATATGTGGACTTCTGCTCCCAGAATTCTCCAGTCAGTCAGTATGCTGTCTGGAGAATTCTGGGATTATAAATCCACATAACTGAAAGTTGCCATGGTTGAGAAATGCTGGTTTAAGTTCAGGATACTGGAAAATAATTTATATTTAAATGAGCCTTGGTCCCTGTATACTTTGCATCATGTTGATATCACCAATGGAGAAGTCAATGTGAAGATTACAGTACAGGTAGTCCTTGACTTACAACAGTTCATTTAGTGACCTTTTTTCATACTTATGACTGTTGTAGCATCTCCATAGTCACTTGATCAAAATTCAGATGTTTGTCAGACCTTCTGACAAGCCAAGTCAATGGGGAAGCCAGATTCACTTAACAATCGTGTAACTAACTTAACAACTGCAGTGATTCACTTAACAAATGTGGCAAGAAAAGTCATAAAATGGGGCAAAATTCGCTTATCAAATGTCTCGCTTAGCAACATAACTTTTGGGCTCAATTGTGGTTGTAAGACAAGGACTACCTGTATTGGCTTCTCTCAGTCCTATCTAGGGCTTTTTTTCTCATAGAACGCCCAGAACGGAGTTCCACCACCTTTTTTGGATGGAACCTTGTAGGGTAGGCAAGGCGGGTTGTATGACGTGTGTGAGTTCCGGCATCTTTTTTTTTTTTACAGTGGTCCTATCTAGACATGCCAACCACTGAACGCTGGAAATTATAGAATAGTATAACTTCTCTAAATTCTTACGAACTATTAAGACTTTTAGGATATGCTCTGCGCCTTATACTCTACATGTGAGCAGCAGAAGATCTGCTCAATTATATTTCATTCCTACAATCTTCCATCAAAAGTTCTTCTTTTCTCCTTCCCGTTCCTTCTTCCAAGGATCCAGCCATCCTCTCCAGCCAATTTTTAGCAGGAGTGAATTCAGTTGTTGTTTTTATTTCTGTCAGCTCTGCCAAGTTTTTCAACTTGATACCATCAGTGTCCACTAATTATATTATGCTATTTTAGGAGTATTGTTTACTTGCAGGTTTGCTTGAAGCTCTAGCCAGAAATGCAACATAAAAATGAACATTAAGATAGTATCATTGGATCAAAGCATATATACTAAATCTAGATGAAGGCAGTTGTAGATCAAACACCGTTGCGAAATTGTAATAGAAATGTCTCTTCGGGGGAAGGTGATTGCATCCAGATTTATATTTTTATTGTTCTGGGCTGATATGATGTTGTCAAACATTACAAGTCTCTGAGCAGCTTTCAATCCTACACTTGGTGAACAGGATTAAACCATTTAAAAACAAAAGCAAGCAGGGTAAGAATAAAACGTTGTAACCCATGAAAATAATAAAGTATTCATAGGCTGAGAAACAACTGAGAAATGATAATAAAAATTTATTGAGTTGGAGGATCTAGCTCAATTTGTCTCTACTGTCAAATATCCAGGTTTAACCGCTTTCTAAATCCCAACAGGGTGATCCAATCATAATCAACAGGCAGCATTATGACCCATCCCCAGAGACTCTGATTGGAAAATTAGAAGAGTCAATCGTCCAGATATACAGTGAAAAGTCTCTCCCACAAAATAATTTAAGCTCAGTGTGATGTAGTGATTAAGGTGATGAAATATGATTGAGGAGATCCAGGCTTGATGAAATATGATTGAGGAGATCCAGGCTAAATCCATCCTTAGAGGCAGAAGTTTATTGATGACTTTGGACAAGATACTCTCTCTCAGCAGAATACAAGTTACTTACAACAGTTCATTTAGTGATCCTTCAAAGTTACAATGGCATTGAAAAAAGTGACTTATGACCATTTTTCACACTTATGCCATTGCAGCATCACCATGGCCACATGATCAAAATTCAGACATTTGACAACCTGCAAGTATTTATGTCCTGGGTCATTGGATCACCTTCTGACAAGCAAAGTAAATGGGGAAGTCAGAGTCACTTAACTGCCATGTTACTAACTTAACAACTGCGGTGATTCACTTCACAACTGTGGCAAGAAAGGTTGTAAAATGGGGCAAAACGCAGTGTCTCCCTTAGTAACAGACATTTTAGGCTCAATTGTGGTCATAGGTCGAGGACTACCTGTATAACTTACAAAGTTGTTACTCCGAGGATAAAGCAGAGTATTGCCATACGTTTCTGGAGTAAAGAAGGTTAACAAATAAATATGTGCATACGTTTAGGAATGTACTGAATTATGCAACTGGGAAATTATTCAGTGTGGAGGCCTTGTTGATGCGAACCCCAAGCATTTCTAAATAGCTCCTCAAAAACAAAGTGTGCTTCTGAATGAAGAGCTCGATAGTTCATGATTATTAAATCATAGGATTAGGAACAGTGATTCAGTATACACTCCAAGCCACAAAGAATGTGAATCCAAATAGAGTTCAAGATCCTGTCTCTTAAATTCTTCAGATTGTCCAGAAAACACCAGCCTTTCTGAAACCCCGAGTGCTACACTTCTTGAGCCTCCTACACAGCAACCCTGGCCTGGGTCACAGCTCAAGTTTCAGAGCTGAGGCAGTAAACACACTTGGTACTGTTTGCTGTTCCTTGTGAAGAGATCTTGGCACCCATCTCATGTTGCATTGAGCCAGATCCTCAGGCCAATCAGATTAGCTCTATCAAACTCTCCCGAATCCAGAGCAGCTCTCTCTCTCTCTCTCTCTCTCTCTCTCTCTCTCTCTCTCTCTCTCTCTCTCTCTTTGTGTGTGTGTGTGTGTGTGTCCTGGCTCCTTTCCCATTGCTGAGCTGGCTAAATAAAACTTGGTTGATACAAAGGATTGCTGGTGGCTTCGAAAAAAGCCACAGAAGTATTCTTTTGGGAAAGAGTTGAGTTTTTTTTATTCTTGTGTCTGACAATTCAATTGAGCCTCATAAGGGTTGAAGTTATACCTCAGGCTCCTGGTAGAAAATTAATATTTGCCTTAATATTTCCTACTCCCCAAAAATAAAAATAAAATAAAAAATTCCTGAGAGAATCAAACTAGCAAGGCAAAAAAAGAGACAGGGCGATGTTCTCTAGATTGGATACTTTCCCTGTTTTAAGGAAGAAGGTTGAGCTAGAGGTTTTTTTCCCCCCTAGTAATAATAGTTTTATTTATTTATTAAATTTATTTGCCACCCATCTTGTTTCAAAGCGACTTAATATCCCTTTAGGAGCTTCAGTGTTCTTGACCCCCATAATCTTAGGTACACCATCCCACAGCGCAGTAAGTTAGACTAATATTATATTATCAGAAATACACTCTACATAGAGCTTCATTCTGTCTCGCTTTCTCAAATGCTTCGTAAACATTTTATTCATTTGTAGCTACTAATCATGTTATTAATATGTTACTAATCAACCACCTCCAGAAACAACTTAAGCCTTCCATTGTTTGGGGAAGATCAGCCGAAACAGACTGCAAGATGTTAAGGCTTTCCTGATCTTGATGGGCTGAGATGAATTTTTCCTGAGGTTTGCAGAGTTCAAGAGATTCTCCATTGTGTCTCCAACACTTCTAATATTTGTACATGTGAATAGAATACTTAGAACATAGAATAACAGAGTTGGAAGGGACCTAGGAGGTCTTCAGCCCCCTGCTTGAGCAGGAGACTATATACCATTTCCAACAAGTGCCTGTCAAGTCTCCTCTTAAGAGCCTCCAGTGATGGGGCATCCACAATTTCTGAACTTATGTGTATTCTGTCTCTCAACAGAATACAAGTGATGCAATATTTATCTATCCATCTATCCATCTATCCATCTATCCATCCATCCGTCTGTCCGTCCGTCCGTCCGTCCGTCCGTCCGTCCGTCTGTCTGTCTATCTATCCGTCTAGAGCAGGAAAAAAACCCACCTCCATTTAAATCTCTACAGCGCTTGTCGAAGTAAAACTTTCTCATAAAGTCATTTTAGCAGCAATCCGCAAAAGTTAAGTTACATTATCTCCCAGCCCTTACAAGGCGGGGGAATGCATTTGAACATAGCCAGGTCCCTGTAATATTTGTGGCTGAAATGTTTGCATAGCTGCCAACTCCTAGGCTCCATTCTTTTTGGCAGCTACCCTGGCTGAGAGAAGTTTGTTTGTGAGTTGTTTGCAGTGTTGTGTGCTCTCTTGACTTCTGTTTCCCATTGATGGGAGTTTTTAGCTGGTGAATGGAATCTGACCTCCATGTGGCTTTGCCAATATAAAAAAATAAATTGGATTGCAAGTCAGATTTGAAAACAGACTTATTTCTAATTGGAATGCTTGTTTCCCAAAGACTCTGTATCTCTCTGTCAAAAGCTATTGTTTTAAGAGATATGGACTGATGTATGTTCCAGGCTATCAGCTGCTAAGAGTAAATTCAGATTTCTAGCCAAATCCAAAAGTTTTTCTTTCTTTCTTTTTTTTAATAAGAGAAGAGATAAGGGCTGTGGGAAAGGGTGAGGTGGTTAAAAAATATGGCACATCTGTAGCACCAGGAGAGGGACTGCACAGTTAGAAAAGTAGCTGAATGCCAAATAATCCATTTCTACAACTAAATATTCCAAATTCTCTAATGTCTTTTCTAGAATCAAGCACCAAGACCATGTTAGTAGTGGTTGGAATATCAATGGGAAAAATTGCTGTTAAAGCCTAAAGTTCTCAGGGTTTGATTAGCTGCTTCTGTTCCAAAATATTGTGTCACACCATATTGTAGTCCTCTTTTTCTTCCCACCTCAACTTCACATTAAAATGTTTGAATATTTTCTTAGGGTGCACACTGAGAGTGAATGAAGAGATCCAACTGACTATTATTCTTCTTTTAATAGGATTCTGGAAAAACTGGCTATTTGTTTTGCTGCCTATCGTCTTGAGAACTTACTTAAATGACCCTTGCTGGAAAGAAAATTACATTATTAAAACTTCTAATAGGTCACATGTTCGTGGATGTCAATCTTTCCCCCTGGGTTTGAGTTATTTCTCCTACTGGGCTTAAGAAATCAAACAACTTGGTGCTCTTAAGGGAAATGCCCTATAGGACTAATTTATTAAGTATTAAGTTTAGTTGATATGCCTTTGTCCAAAGAGGTCATATAATACCAATGCCCCTTCCCTCATTTTTCAGTTTTAGAATAATCAGCAAGTCAAAATTGAGTGAAAAGTTTGTCCCATATAATTTAAGATCTGAAATGGCTCTATGGGGTTTTAAAACCTGGATCTCCCCAGTCCTTGGGTGGTTCCCGATGTGTCACATCTAAAATAACAGGCAGAGCTGAAGTTGTACTATCATGGCTGCCATTTTAATTTTTTGACCCAACTGTGTAGACATTTGTTCCCAGTGTAAGGTTGCTGGAACTATCAAAAAAAAAAGTGTGCAATTATGTGATCTTTTCTTCCTAAGTGAATTGTCAGAGGAAAAGAAGAAAGACAATGGAGGTGATTTGAAAATGTATGATGAGCCCAAGTAGCATTGGGCTGCATCTGACAATTCCTGTAAACATTTGGTGAGTGAGATACAGGTGGTCTTCAACTTGCAACTATCTCTTTAGTAACTGTTTGATGTTTTTTTTTAATTGAAAAGTTTTANTCTATCTATCTATCTATCTATCTATCTATCTATCTATCTATCTATCTATCCATCCATCCATCCATCCATCCATCCATCCATCCATCCATCCATCCATCCATCCATCCATCCATCCATCCATCCATCTATCTATCTATCTATCTATCTATCTATCTATCTATCTATCTATCTATCTATCTATCTATCTATCTATCTATCCGTCTAGAGCAGGGGAAAAAACCACCTCCATTTAAATCTCTACAGCGCTTGTCGAAGTAAAACTTTCTCATAAAGTCATTTTAGCAGCAATCCGCAAAAGTTAAGTTACATTATCTCCCAGCCCTTACAAGGCGGGGGAATGCATTTGAACATAGCCAGGTCCCTGTAATATTTGTGGCTGAAATGTTTGCATAGCTGCCAACTCCTAGGCTCCATTCTTTTTGGCAGCTACCCTGGCTGAGAGAAGTTTGTTTGTGAGTTGTTTACGCTGTTGTGTGCTCTCTTGACTTCTGTTTCCCATTGATGGGAGTTTTTAGCTGATGAATGGGATCTGACCTCCATGTGGCTTTGCCAATATAAAAAAATAAATTGGATTGCAAGTCAGATTTGAAAACAGACTTATTTCTAATTGGAATGCTTGTTTCCCAAAGACTCTGTATCTCTCTGTCAAAAGCTATTGTTTTAAGAGATATGGACTGATGTATGTTCCAGGCTATCAGCTGCTAAGAGTAAATTCAGATTTCTAGCCAAGTCCAAAAGTTTTTCTTTCTTTCTTTTTTTTAATAAGAGAAGAGATAAGGGCTGTGGGAAAGGGTGAGGTGGTTAAAAAATATGGCACATCTGTAGCACCAGGAGAGGGACAGCACAGTTAGAAAAGTAGCTGAATGCCAAATAATTCATTTCTACAACTAAATATTCCAAATTCTCTAATGTCTTTTCTAGAATCAAGCACCAAGACCAGGTTAGTAGTGGTTGGAATATCAATGGGAAAAATTGCTGTTAAAGGCTAAAGTTCTCAGGGTTTGATTAGCTGCTTCTGTTCCAAAATATTGTATCACACCATATTGTAGTCCTCTTTTTCTTCCCATCTCAACTTCACATTAAAATGTTTGAATATTTTCTTAGGGTGCACACTGAGAGTGAATGAAGAGATCCAACTGACTATTCTTCTTCTTTTAATAGGATTCTGGAAAAACTGGTTATTTGTTTTGCTGCCCATCGTCTTGAGAACTTACCTAAATGACCCTTGCTGGAAAGAAAATTACATTATTAAAACTTCTAATAGGTCACATGTTCGCGGATGTCAATCTTTCCCCCTGGGTTTGAGTTATTTCTCCTACTGGGCTTAAGAAATCAAACAACTTGGTGCTCTTAAGGGAAAGGCCCTATAGGACTAATTTATTAATTATTGTTTAATTGATATGCCTTTGTCCAAAGAGGTCATATAATACCAATGCCCCTTCCCTCATTTTTCATTTTTAGAATAATCAGCAAGTCAAAATTGAGTGAAAAGTTTGTCCCATATAATTTAAGATCTGAAATGGCTCTATGGGGTTTTAAAACCTGGATCTCCCCAGTCCTTGGGTGGTTCCCGATGTGTCACATCTAAAATAACAGGCAGAGCTGAAGTTGTACTATCATGGCTGCCATTTTAATTTTTTGACCCAACTGTGTAGACATTTGTTCCCAGTGTAAGGTTGCTGGAACTATCAAAAAAAAAAAGTGTGCAATTATGTGAACTTTTCTTCCTAAGTGAATTGTCAGAGGAAAAGAAGAAAGACAATGGAGGTGATTTGAAAATGTATGATGAGCCCAAGTAGCATTGGGCTGCATCTGACAATTCCTGTAAACATTTGGTGAGTGAGATACAGGTGGTCTTCAACTTGCAACTATCTCTTTAGTAACTGTTTGATGTTTTTTTTTAATTGAAAAGTTTTANTAAACCCCAAAACCAACCCACCCTAACCCCCCCTCTCCCTCCCCCGCTTCCCAGAGCTGAATACAGGGTTACAAATATAATAATCATAATCTAACTAACATTAACCAACTATATAAATAACCAAGTCCATAATGCGCTTTAACTCCCCTTTAACATAAATATAATAATAATAATTAAAACATAAACAAATTAGTATCCTGATTATTAAACAATAGAATATCCATATTGTTAAACAATACTAATACTAAAAGTAATAATAATATCATATAATTAAAACTAATAATTTCACTATAATAAACTATTAATACTAATAATACTCTAAAATTTACTCATAAGCTAAATGGAACTTTTTAGTCCCATATTTATTCTGAATATAATCTATCCATCTTCTCCAAACCGAAATGTATCTTTCTTGTGAGTGATCCTTCAAATAGGCAGAAATCTTAGCCATTTCTGCTAAATTTGACACTTTAAGTGTCCATTCTTCTATAGTAGGCAAGCAATCCTTCTTCCAATATTGCCCTACTAATAACCTTGCAGCTGTTATCAAATTCAACATCAAATTATTTTCTTTAGTATCACAATCTGTAATAACACCCAACAAAAATAATTGTGGAGTGAACTTTATCTTTCTCTTGAAAATCTTTTGAATGTTCCACCATTCAATGATAAACAGCACTTTGATGTTAAACAGCACTGGAAAAAGTGACTTATGATCATGTTTCAAACTTATGGCCATTCCAGCAACCCCATGGTCACATGATCAAAATTTGGAAGCTTGGCAACTGGAAACAGCTCCAGGTCATGTGCAGTGGTGGGATTCAACCAGTTCGCACCACTTCGGCAATAGCTAATTTTTTGTTGCCCAGGCCCAGAATGGACTTCCGGAAGTGGCATCCAAACAGAGAACCGGTTGTTCACATATTTGAATCCCACCACTGGTCATGTGTGACCACCTTTTACAACCTTCTGACAAGCAAAGTCAATGGGGAAGCTAGATTCATTTAACAACCTGTGTAACTAATTTAACAACTGCAGTGATTCACTTAACATCTGTAGCAAGGAAGGTCACGAAATGGAACAAAATTCACTTAACAACTGTCTTGCTTAGCAATGGAAATTTTGGCTTAATTGGGCTCAGTAAGTTGAGGATTACTTGTATGAGTATTGTATAGTATGAGTACAATAAAAGACTTATCTGAAAACACCTTATTAGTTGCGTATTGATGTCTGCCTTCACATATTTCATGGTTTGCAAGCTTAAGCTATGTTTCACAACAATGTGCTGGAGCAGTGATTCCCAACCTAGACAACACTGAGATGTGGGACTTCAACTCCCAGAATTCTTAGCAATGGCACTACTGGCTGAGGAATTCTGGGAGTTGAAATCTCTCTCTCTCACCATTGTCAGAGTTGGGAAACATTGTGCTAGAAGGGCCAGTAGCCTATCTGTATTTAACATGGCTCCTTACATCCTCTGTTCAACTGCATTTTAAGCATAGATAATAGAGCAGCCAAAAGTGTGCAGAGTTGTTCACGTACATTTATCCTACTTATTAAGTGCAGCTGAAACATGGTAGAACAGTATTAGGATACAGGAATCTATCTGGTATGTCTGCTTTCTGATCCTTATTTTACTTGGGAAGCGTTCAATGATTTATTCTTTGGCAGAAATAAACAGAAAAAGAAATAATGACTCACAAAATGAACAGAAGGAGTAAATATTGGTTTCAAGGGGGTTCCCATGTTGAGAAATACATTTGAAAATAATTATTCTTCTTAGCCACCACATCATCACTCATATATTTTACTTCCCCAAGCACTCTGTCAGTTTGCCTCTACAATCTCTGAATTTGAATTTCTTGGAAGCAGCATAGTTTTAATTTTTTTTTTTAAAAAGGACTTATTCATCCTTTGTTCTGTTCACATTGACCACAAACCTTTCAATATTTATCTGATATAGTTCTGCTTTTTGCAGGAGAGATAGATAGTATCTCATCCAAAGTAGACTGATCAAAATTAATAGAGCCAGTTTTTTTAAATAACTAAACTTCCTTTCATTTAGGACCTATTCTGATGATGACACTAAATCTGAATCCAACCCAAATTTAAGGAGCAAAAATGAACTGAGAAATATAGTTTAGGTGCTTTAAATTTCAGGACAATTTCCTTTAGAAGTTAACTTATTTTATAAGAAGTGAAGCCCTTTCTGTACCTAAAACTGAAAAAGTCTCTCTTGCACTTTTTTCAAAATGTAAGTTGGTGAACAGTATTGTCATGCATGCTTGGCATTTGCTGATGGTTAAATTGGATAAATAAATGTACCTTGAGTGTCCACAGGGGAGAATGGGTCAAAAAGTCAAGATTATTACAATGGCATGATTGAAGCCTCATGCTTTTGTGTACATTATCAACATTGCCATACTTACAACGGGTAGTATTTCCATCATGATACCACAACCGCTGGCTGAGGAATTCTAGGACTTGAAGTCCACAAGTCATAAAAGGGCCATGTTTGAAGACCCCTGATCTGGACTTTTTAAACCTTTCCTGTTGATGTCACTCCTCATATATCTAAATCAGAGCTATACAACCCATGGCCCCAATCCCATCTGAGTCCTCAAAAGCCTTGGATACAATGCCTGTAAGTGCCTCCAAAACATTCCATCAAGCTGAGTATTCTTAATGTGACAAAAGAAGCAAAATATTCAATAACTGGGGAACAATCATGTTTGTTATAATTGAAGTAATTTAATATACTGGTAGCCCTCAACTTACAACCACAACTGAGCCCAAACTTTCTATTTGTTAGGTGAGACAGTTGTTAAGTGAGTTTTGCCCCATTTTACAACCTTTCTTTCCACAGTTGTTAGGGGAATCACTGCAGTTGTTAAGTGAATCTGGCTTCCCCCATTAACATTGCTTTGTCAGAAGGTCACAAAAGGTGATCACATGACCCCAGGACATGGCAACCATCATAAATACATGCCAATTGCCAAGCATCCGAATTTTGATCACGTGACCATAGGGATGCTAAATCGGTCATAAGTGTGAAAAATAGTCACAAGTCACTTTTTTCAGTGACATTGTAACTTCAAATGGTCACTAAACGAATGGTTGTAAAGGACTACCTGCATTTGCTGTAATCTATTTGAATTAATACATAATCATTGATGTAATTTAATTAAAATTAAATCAATGTTTATTTTTGTCCCCATCCTACCCTTTTCTTTATTCTGGTCCTACCTGGACTGGAGTCCCTGGTGTCCCAGTCAAAGCCTGAGTATAGCTCTGGATCTAAAAAAACATTGCCTCTTCCTGATGTTTATATTGTTAATCATGCATTTAAACTTGCAACAAACCACATGGGCAGTAAAATCCTAGCAATTGTTTTACCCTGATAGTGTGCCTCGCAAATTATCTGACCCTTTGTTTCCTATCTGGCTTGTAAGAGGCAGTTCTGCTTTCCCTTGATTTCAATCTGGAATTTCCCACCGGAGTTAAATGTGATGACTTTGTTTAAACCACTTTATCAGAATCATCAGATTCAGTTTCCTTTCCTTGGGTCAATTCAGAGTTTTAACCATATGCAAATGCGTATTATTCCTGAGGACTTCAAAATAGTCTCCTGAGAGTAGTTTTCATTATAAGACATTACTATGTTCTTTCTTTCACAAGAATATTATCTCTGCTTGACCATCTTTGCCAAGCTGACAGGCCGCCTTTCTCTTGCTATGATTCTATGACCTTGACGACTGTCAATCATAACTCCCATAAACATTCCCATAGGCATTCAAAGCTATCCCCCACCCTCACTTGGGCCCCTCTGCTGCTTAATCCAGCATATAATCCTTTATTAGTCAGAGTGAAACCTACAGTAAAGCAGATGAGGGTTTGGATAGAGGGAGCTACAGAAGCATTACAAGACTGCTTTGAGTGCACGGATTGGGGCATGTTTAAAGAAGCAGAAACTGTTAAACCAACATATAAATGTTGAGGGGTATGCCACCACGGTGTCTGCATATATCCAAAAGTGCATAGAGGATGTCTGTATCCTTAAAAGCATTGTTGTGAGGGCGAATGAAAAACCGTGGCTGACTTATGAGGTCCGCAAGATGCTGAAGGTACGGAATGTGGCTTTTAAATCCGGCGACATGCTGGCACTTAGAACAGCCAGGGCTAATTTGAAATATGCCAAAAAAGGTGCAAAGCAAGCCCATTGCCAGAAAATTCAGAACTTTTTTCAGGATTCAACAAACACCAGGCGAATGTGGCAAGGAATCTGGGCCATTACGGATTATAAGGTGGCTCCATCGAGATGCAAGGACAACACTGACTTCCTAATCAAGCTGAATACATTTTTTGGAAGATTTCAGGCATCAAATTGCACTCCTGCCAGGAAAGCTGTGCCCCATCCTGACAAGCAAGTGCTTAGCTTTGATGTCACCTCTGTCCGGAAAACACTGCGGAAAGTTAACATTCGGAAAGCAGCAGGCCCAGATAATATGCCTGGACGTGTTCTTAGGGAACGCGCAGATGAGCTGGCTTGCATTCTCACAGATACTTTCAATCTCTCATTGCAGCAGGCAGTGGTTCCATCATGTTTTAAGAGAGCCATCATTTTGCCAGTGCCCAAAAAGTCCACAATTACAGGCCTCAATGATTACCATCGGTTGCACTGACATCCATCATTATGAAATGCTTTGAGAAGCTGATAAAGGACATTATTGTATCTAGCCTCCTGCCAGCATTTGACCCGCTTCAGTTTGCTTACCGACCAAATCGCTCTATGGTGGATGCTATTTCTTCTGTTCTCCATCTGAGCTTGAAGCATTCTTAGAGCAAAGAAATACTCATGTGCGTTTGTTGTTTGTTGACTTCAGTTTGGCATTTAACATTATCATTCCCCAGCATCTAGTAGACAAACTGGGCCTTTTAGGCTTAAATACTCCTTTATGCAACTGGATTCTTGATTTTCTTCCTAACAGGCCCCAATATGTGCGAGCTGGAACAAATAATTCTAACACCATTTTCTTGAGCACAGGTTCTCCTCAGGGCTGAGTCCTAAGTCCGCTGCTGTTCACCCTGTTGATCCATGACTGTTGTGCTAGTTTGCCACCAACCATATTGTGAAGTTGGCAGATGATACAACAGTAGTGGGCCTTATTCACTATGACAATGAGGGTGCTTACCACAAGGGGGTTGAGGCTTTGGTGAACTGGTGTAAGGCAAACAGCCTAGTTTTAAACATTGGAAAAACTAAAGAGATCATTCTCGATTTCAGAAAAGGCAGGCACAGCCACACTTCTCTGTGTATTAATGATTCACCTGTGGAGATGGTTACTAGAATCAAATTCCTGGGTATGCAGTTAACAAGTAGGCTGGTTTGGTCGCTCATCAGTGAGGCACTGGTGAAGCGGGCACAACAGCACCTGCATTTTCTGCGTCACATGAGAAAAGCACATCTTCCTTCCCCTGTCCTTATCACTTTCTACAGAGGGACGATTGAGAGCATCCTGTCATACAGCATCACAGTCTGGTTTGGAAGCATCACTGCTTCGGAAAGGAAGGTGGTGCAGAGAGTGATGAGGATGGCCGAAAAGATCATTGGCAGTTCCCTCCCTCCCATCCAGGACATGGCACATTAGCATTGCTTGAGCAGGGTCCATAAGATTATCTGGGACGCTCCACATCCTCTTCACAACCTGTTTTCCTTGTTACCTTCTGGGAGGAGGGTCCGTGGTATCCGAAGCACAACATCCAGATTCAGTCACAGCTTTGTTCCATACAGTATTAACCTTGTGAATTCTAAAGCTTCCTTCTTCCGTTATATATTCAAGATAGATATATGTTACTTATATGTAAGAGTGTAGGTCTATCTATACATATGTTGTATATAGCATGTTTGAATGTATGTTATGTATGTGTACACTTTGAGAGCAAGCAACTAAATTTCATTTTTAATGTGTGCCGTTGTGTCCACAGTAAAAAATGACAATAAATCTAATCTAATCTAATCTAATCTAATCTAATCTAATCTAATCTAATCTAATCTAATCTATCATTGTTTGTTGCAATCTTTCTTTTGATACATTTGAGATTATGCCATTTTTTTCTCACTATCTATTTTATTGTATAATATATATTGTATAACTGAGAGGGTGGCGCAGTGGCTCAGTGGTTAAGATGCTGGGCTTGTGGCTGGAAAGCCAGCAGCCCAGGTTCGAGAACCGAGCTCCACATGACGGGCGAGCCCCTGTCATTGCCCCAGTTCCTGCCAACCTAGCAGTTTAAAAACATACAAATGCAGGTACCATTTCGGTGGGAAAGTAATAGAGCTCTGTGGTGTCATTCTGGCCACATGACCACAACTCTGGCTCAATGAATAGTCGGCAACAATTAACAGAGTAAAATCTGCAGGAAGGGACTCCTTTTTTTTACTTTTTTAAAAATATCCTTTATTATAGTAAATAAGAAAGATGACCTTGATGGATATATGTCAGATTAGTTGCCAACGCGATAAGTGTAAACACTTTTTAAAGTTCAGAACATCCAGACACATTTGAAAGTACCTCAGGCAGATGCCGCCTTACTTCACTGAACTATAAGAATGAGAAGCACAATCAAACACGCAGGATTCTATGTTTACTGTACTTTTTTCCCCTTCTGTTCAATCATGTCTGATTCTTACTAATTGCCTGGGCAAGTTTCTGCAATTTTCTTGGCAAGGTTTTTCAGAAGTGGTTTGCCTCCTTCCTAGAGCGGAGAGGGAAAAGAGAGGAGTGGTGGTGGTTAATTGGAAACAGGTCTGAGGTAACTTCTGTCAGCCAAAACTCACTTGTAAATGACAAAACAGCACAATAAAGTTGTTCTTTAAATGATTACGGGTTAATCCAGAACATTTTCTGGATTGTGGCACTTGGATAAATTCCTATCAAACAAAAGCTGGCTGGAAGATTAACCTTCCTTCCAAAGATGTAAGATGCAGTGAAATCAACCTGACCATTCCAAACAAAAATTGTGGCTAGACTATTACTTTGGTATTTATGATTAAATAAAGAAATTCAAAGGAATCAGTACAAGTAGTCCTTGTCTTACAACCATTCATTTAGTGACCTTCCGAAGTTACAAGGGCACTGAAAAAAGTGACTTATGACCATTTTTCACACATCATGGTCACGTGATCAAAATTCAGATGCTTGGCAACTGGCATGTAATTATGACGGTTGCTGTGTCCCAGGGGGTCATGTGATCCCCTTTTGCCACCTTCTGACAAGCAAAGTCAATGGGAAAGCCAGATTCACTTAACATCCATGTTATTAACTTAACAACTGCCGTGATTCACTTAACAACTGTGGCAAGAAAGATGTAAAATGGGGCAAAACTCACATGACAACTGTCTTGCTTAGCAACAGAGATTTGGGACTCAATTGTGGTTGTAATCCTCAATTTATGATCACAACTATCTTGAGCCCCAAGATAGTTGTCAGGGTTGTCTTGAGCCCCAAGATAGTTGTCCCATTTTACAACTTTTCTTGCCACAGTTGTTAAATTAATCACTGCAGTTAAGCGCATTATTTGGTCATTAAGTGAATCTGGCTTCCCAATAGGCTTTGCTTGTTGGAAGTGAACTGGGGAGGGTGCAAATGGTGATCACATGACCTTGGAACAATGCAACTGTCATAAATGCATGCCAGTGGCCAAGCATCTAAATTTTGATCACATGACCATGGGGATGCTTCAACAGTCATAAGTGTGAAAAATGGTCATAAGTCACTTTTTTCAGTGCCATTGTAACTTTGAACGGTCACTAATGAATGGCTGTATGTTGAGAACTCCCTAGAGTGAAAATATAGAAATGAATGAATTCCCAGTAGCCCTCCTGGTATATCTTGATTGTAATTTTTTTTGTCACAAGTTCCTGCATATACAATAATTTCTTCATCTGTATGTTCCTAGCAGAACACTCCTCTTTTAATGTTATCAGCAAACAGTAAAAATAAGCTGTCAGAGTATTACAAGTAAGCAGAAGAACAAACATATTACAGCATTTATATTATCACTTAGAAATAATTACATACCTGTTTTTCCCTACGTGTAAGGCATCTCTGAGTGTAAAACAGAATGTCAGACATATGTCAGACATTTTTGCTTGTTTTTACTTTTGAACTAACGTTTGTTCTTTGCTCCTGAGTTTTATCTCCATGCACATTGCAGCACAGAACATCAGAAAAGATGTCAGCAGAATTTAAATTGAGGCAGAGAGCTCAGTTTCAAAGAGGAAGGAAGGAAGGAAGGAAGGAAGGAAGGAAGGAAGGAAGGAAGGAAGGAAGGAAGGAAGGAAGGAAGGAAAGCCAAGATCTTTTATCTGCTTATGAAAAAGATAGTTGACAGAAGGCAAACTGGATAAACAGTATTATTGACTAAATATGGAGACCTGGAACAATCTTCTTCCAAACAGCTGAAAGCAATAAAAAAAGTAGATCTTTTAGGGCCTTGTGTGTGTTTGAAATGAGTGTTAAAACAAAGAAGCTACTTATCTTAGTGCCACAACAGTTCAAAAAGTTAAAGGTATGTTGATGGATGGATGATATGTTGAGGGAAGGGAACTCTATTGATAATCTAAATCAATTTTCCCCAGTAAGATATCTTCCATATATGTTGGGACTGCAGATCCTAAAATTCCCATCCAGCAAAGTCATGTTAAGTACAGATTTACAACACTGAGGTCCAACACATATGGAAGGCATCGGCACCAGAATGAGAAAAGTTGGACTAGACAGATTCTACAAGGATAATTCTTATAAACAGATATATTCAATGTCAGCATTATAAACTAATCCACTGTTGTCCAATTTAATTAGTTCAATTCTTTAGTGAGCTGGCAGAATGTTTACAGTAGAAATTCCTAATAATAACACAGAAATAAATTATGCTGAATTTAATATATAAGATTGCAGTGTCATTAGCTAACAAAGTATCTCCAGTTTTCCTGGAGAAAATTAGGTAAAAGGTTGGAATAATAAGAGTATGTTTTCGTTTATTAGTTTATGAAGAACTTTGGACTTAATGAGCTTGAAGTCTAGCCAAAAAGATAATTTTGCTTTGCTGGTGCAAATTGTCACTCAAAAGTTCAAATCTTGGATTGAAGAAATATGTTTGGTCTTACTTTACTTACAATCAAACTCATGATTTTGTGTGAGCAAGGCACAGTTCATTGTTTAAAAACGGAGTTTCTTTAACATGGCCATTGTAATAAATGTGTGTGTTTTGGACAACTCTTATTTTTGCTGGTTTTTGTGTGTGACAGATTGTGTCTCTGTGTGAGATTGTGTGTCTATGTACACTTTATTGTAGTTTTCCCCCCCTCCTTTTCATTTTGGACATTGTAGCAATAAAAAAAATACTAATACAAAAATGAGTATTTTTTGAAGCAATATATGCAGGTAAACATTTTCCCATTTCAATTTGTGAATTACAGGAATCTAGAATTAGGCCAAATAAAACTTGCTATACCCCTTCCAGCTGGTCTGGAAGAAGACTACCCTTGATATTGGCCCAAACTGACCTAAAACCAACTGAAATGGAATTACAAAGGATTTTTTTCCCTAAACCATCCATTGCTCTTTTTTCTTTACTTTTCCATCTTTCTACAAATGAAACAGAGAAGATGAGGGGAAACAACAGTCAAGTTCCTATGAAATTAAAAAAAAAAAAAGTAGGGGAAAACGTCTGACTTTAGCCATTATTGGGCTGGATTAAGGCTAACTAAGGCTACTTAAAAATATAATTAAAGAATACTTTAATTTATAGACCAAGCTCCTTTGTGCCTAAGTGCGGATTGACCAAGAACCACCAGACAGTATCTCCGGAAGCTTGATTTAGAATTACACCAGATTTAAATAGAGATATGAAATAAGCCCAAACAGTTGCATTTAATATCCTGAATATTCTCCTACAGTCATACATTATCCTTGCAGTAAACCAGAAGGCGTCTAGCAGCATCTTTTCAGATCAACAAATTTTATTACTGACCCAGCTCTCCTTCACAATGGTTAATCTTGCAGCACAGTGTAATGAGCCAATGATGCATTTCAAGTGCAAATGAGATTGAGCAAAAGCCGGCTCTAGGAAGGAGGCAATGGCACATTACTTTGGAAAACAATGCCAAAAAAGCTGCAGGGACTTGTCCAGGCAGTTGCCAGGAGTCAACACTGACTCAAGGACACACACACACGGAAATGAAATAAAAATTAAAGTACAGTACATTTTAAGAGAATGGTTTATGGCCCATCTATTTTCAGGTTAGAGATGCTTCCTCTCCAGTACAAAGGACAGCCTTCCTTGAGAAATATTTTTTATTTCAATAAACTTTAAAGTTGTCCCCGTGTCTTTAAAAGCAATTTGGAAGTGCAGTGCTATTGGAAGAAAGTAATGTTTAACTACCTGCCATAAAAGTGAGCTTTCATCATGATTACCTGCAAACTGCTGTTAGAGGTGAAAAGAGAAAACCATGATTTCCCAGTGCCCATCAGCGATATCAGCTCTTAACATTATACATTCTGAAAAAGAATCTAACTGCTCTGGGGTCTCAGAACAATTATAAGTAGCCCTCGATTTACAACAGTTCATTTAGTGACCGTTCGGAGTTAGGACAGCACTGAAAAAAGGGACATGACCATTTTTCACACTTACGACCATTACAGCATCCCCCTGGTCACATGATCAAAATTCAGCCGCTTGGCAATTGACTCTCATTTATGACAGTTGCAGTGTCCCGGGATCATGTGATCCCTTTTTGTGACCTTCTGACCCAAGCAAAGTCAAAGCCTGATTCACTTAAATTAACCATGTTACTAACTGAACAGCTGCAGTGGTTCACTTAACAACTGTGGCAAGAAAGGTCATGAAAATGAGGTAAAATTCACTTAACAACACTTAGCAACACAAATTTTGGGCCCCCTTGTGGTCGTAAGTCGAGGATTACCTATACCAGAGGTAGGCAACCTTGGCTCTTTTATGACTTGTGGACTTCAACTCCCAGCATGGCTCAGCTTGGAAATCTCTCCCTTTCCCCTCAGCATAGCTGGCTCAGGAATTCTGGGAGTTGAAGTCCACAAGTCATAAAAGAGCCAAGGTTGCCTACCCCTGACCTATACTTATAATAAACTAAAAAAACTAACAAACAGCAGACCTTCCCAGAGTTAAATTCACTATGGTTTACTCAAATGTTCTGGGTTTGCCGGACATATTGAGCCATAGATTAGTCAGCCTGGATAGGTTTAGCCAGTACACTATCCTGAACTGTTTTTCTCAAGTTTGGCATCTTGCGGATGTGTCTTCTAAAACAGAGGTCCCCAACCTTTTGGGCACCACGGACCTATTCCATGGAGAGGGGTTTTTCTGCGGACTGGAGGGGGCATGGTTTTGTGTGGTGCCTGCATCTCACAGGTGGGGCTTTGCTTGTTTGTGCGGACCAGTTGTTGGCATGCCAAAGCCCGATACTGGTCCACGGACCGGGGGTTGGGGACCCCTGTTCTAAAAAACCCAGAATTTGTCAGCTGTTGCTGAGAATTCCAGCGTTTGAAGTCCATATATGTAAAAGTAACCGAAGCTGGGAAATGCTATCCTGGCTAAAATACGATGGGTTTACTTGCAATTCAGTATGATTGGACCCAGTCTTAAGTCGGATATTTAGACTATAAGTTTAAACGTCTTCTGCCTATTTGTATATCTTAGTCCATTATTATCCTTTCTATGCTTCCTTTCTCAGGTGAGGTGGCACCCATGCATCAACATAAGAATATAGAGATGCCTTATTCGTGACTGACATACAACTCGTCCTTGACTTACAACAGTTCATTTAGTGACCATTCGAAGTTACAAGAGCACTGAAAAAAGCGATTTATGACCATTTTTCACACTTATAACCCATGGTCACGTGATCAAAACTGAGATGCTTGGCAGCTGGCATGTATTTGTGACGGTTGCAGTGTCCCGGGGTCATGTGATCACATGTTGCAACCTTCTGTCAATGGAGAAGCCAGATTCGCTTCAACAGCAAGCTTTACATAGCATGAATGAGAGGATGAAGGGTAATGAAAGGCTTCTAATTAATCAAAAGTCCCTGGTTAAAAAATTGCTGCTGGTTACAAGGGAAAGTTGCTACATTACAGGATAAGGACACCTTCCTCTGCAGTCTTCCAAAGGTGGTGGCATTTTCCTCCTCCACTTTTTAATCAGCTTACCCCAAATCAAACATGTTTGGAGCAAGAAAGCCTGGTTGAAGACAACATCCAATATGGGTGGGTCACTGGTGTTACAGTTTTAATCTTTTAATTAATCAGAAGAAAATAGAAGTAAATAGAAGAGTAAACCTCTAGTCCAGACATGTCAAACTCGCGATGTCACGTGACGTCGCGCAACGTATCGGGATGGTTTTGCCATTGCCGGCAATGGGGTGAGCGCGGTTTCCGGATGATGCGTCCAGCTTGCGGGCTGGCAGTTTGACACCCCTGCTCTAGTCCTAGGGATTGATCCATTGGGATACATATGTTTGGCTTCATTTGTGAAGACAATATCCTTTTCAGTTTGCATAGATTCTGTGGTTTCAATGCTTTGCCTGAAGCTACCAAATTTGAGCAATGCCACCATGGCTTTAATTTCAAGAACAGTCCTCTAGATCTTCCCTTTTGAGGCAGCAGCTGTAGTGTGATAGAAGAACAAGAATTTTGGCTGGTACTACCTGTGCCTCTACTGCACTAACTGCTGGTTTCAAATTACATGGCCTCCATCAGCTGCTGTGATGGTCATGCAGTGCTTTTCCTGAGATTCGTTGTCCTCATTTGATTGCATGCTGTAACCAATCACATCTCTCCTCCTAGTCTCATCCCAAAGCTTGTGTTCCTAGAATCCAACAGAATAACTTCCTTTTTTCTAAGAAGCATGCCTTCTGCTGCTTGACATTTCAGAAATGTCAGATGCAGAGAGAAATGGAGTTTAGCTGCTCACTATCTATGCAGGGATGGGCAATCTGTGGCCTTCCAGTTATTCCAGAACTATATCTCCCAGCATACCTAACCACTAGTCTTGCTGGCTGGGGATGGTGGTAATTATAGTTCAAAGCAGTGGTGGGATTCAAATATGTGAACAACTAGTTCTCTGTGTGGATGCCACTTCCGGAAGTCCTTTCTGGGCCTGGTCAACAAAAAATTAGCTACCGGTTTTGCCGAAGTGGTGTGAACCGGCTGAATTCCACCACTGGTTCAAACGTATCTGGAGGATCAGTACTACTCTGCTTCATGAATTGACATGAAGTAGTTAAGTAATTTGGGATTTTCATTCATATTTAATTGTTCCATTGACTATGACAGGGATCTTCAAACTTGGCCCTTTTATGACTTGTGGACTTCAACTCCCAGAATTCCACAAGTCATAAAAGGGCCAGGTTTGAAGACCCCTGGACTATGACTTTAATGAGAAAAGGACTGCAACATCCCAAGTGGTCCACACAAATGCTGATTGACTGCAAATGATGAAATATTATTGACTACAAGTTAAGTGAATAACACTCTTACTCTCTCACACACAAATCATTGACATTAAATACAGTCAGCATCTGGCATCTTTTCTTGGTGCTGGTATGCTTTTGATCCTAGATTAGTCTGGGATCACTATCTAGTATACTTGAGCATTCATAGCCTATAAGTTCTGAGGTGGCCACAGGATGAATGAGGTGTTTCTTCCTCCATTTTCAATTCCTTCAATATGGAAGTTGAGAATAACCCTACTGCAGCCAATGATTCAGCCATTACTATTTGCCTGACCCACTGATAAGTAACTTAAAATCCACACAATCAGTTGGGTAGACCAGGGGTCTTCAAATTTGGCCCTTTTATGACTTGTGGACTTCAACTCCCACAATTCCTCAGCCAGTGTGCCTGGCTGAGGAATTCTGGGAGTTGAAGTCCACAAGTCATAAAAGGGCCGAGTTTGAGGACCCCCTAGGGTAGACAACTGGCTATTCCAAGCTCTGTGTTATTTGTGTGACTCAGATTATCTTATAAAACTGCAAACATCCAGATGACCATTGGCTGAGCAGCAAAGGAACAAACTTTGTTTGCTGCCATCTGATGGTCATCCAGATACTTGCAAACTAATGTCTGACACTTTTGCAGATATAGTATATCTAATGAATGTAGAAACATGAGTTCCTCATTATGTTTACAAAACATAATATTTGGTGCATTTCAGACTGCATCCCATAATCCTGATAAATACACAGAAGAAACTCTATCCTAATGCCAATACGTAAGGATAAAGTTCTAAATGCTTAAAATATATAAAGAAGGCGAAGTGCCTTTGTTCATCCTATTGTGGCAAATCTGATTGAGTTTTAACTTGCAAACTATTTAATTTAGTTCAATGAGGGCATTTCTTAAAAGTTATAAATTTAAATAATTTACTTATTCTGCTGCTTGCCCCTTCATAATCAAAGTACAAGTACAGAAGAACACCAACCAATCAGCTCTCTGTCTCATTGGTGTCTACTTTGGGTGGAAACATCCCACCTATCCAATCTACTCCAGTTGTTAACAAATTCACAACAAGAGATCCATTTTTGAAGTTTGGATACTGGAGAGAAGGAACTCAAAGCATGTGATTCAGTTCCATTGGATGTACTTGCCAAGGGTTGACAGTAATAGTTCCAGGATTATATTCCACAGAATTATTTGAGGATATATATAGTTGGGATGGTCAAGCTGCTATAAGAGATTCATCATATTGTAGACAGATGTATGGTTCAATAATGAGGATCAGGTTCAACGGAAACCAGATTTTTCAAGTTGCATGAGAAGCTGATAGTTGTTTGTGGCACCATAAACCTATCTCTCTTCCATTTTTAATTTCTAAAGCAGGTTTCAAGCAGTTGTATTTAAATAGATTTTTTAACCGATTAGATAGATAGATAGATAGATAGATAGATAGATAGATAGATAGATAGATAGATAGATGACAGACAGACATCAAGGCTAAGTTAACTCTTACTGTATTTGCAATGTATACTACAATTGTGATATTGTATACAATATAATTGTAATTATATTACAATACACACACACATAAGAATTAATAGCACTGATATCATGCTTGCAAAGCTAAGAAAATTAAAGACATCTAGAAACCAATGAGAAGCAAGACAGAGTCCCAAGATCAGCATTTTCATGCCTGATCGGTGTGGTACAAGGTGAATGTAATCAGGGTTATTGCTTGTTATAAGGTTTTCAACCAAAGCTGTTCCAATATAGGAAAACTTAACCATAAAACAGCAGGAGGATTTGTGGATTTCTTCAAAAGTGCTTGACCAAAAGGAAGACTAATTGGGTCTTGCCTCCCAAGATGGCAATATGTACCAATTGCTTGCTTTCTCCTATCAAAGGTTGAGTTCAAATGCCTTAACAAATAAGAGAGTGTCTTTTTAGTTACACAAAGATGCTAACTCATCAATACATTTTAAAATATATTGCACTCAAATACACTTTGTCAGTGGGAATCTACTGAAGTCAAGCAAAATTATGCTTCTTCAGCAGCTTTATGAGCTATTCCTGCCCTACTTACTAACAAATGGAATTAGTTGCCTATCCTGCAACATGCAGAAATTATGCCCACGTCAAAATTTTGCGGTAAGCAGCACTATAAAACTGAACATTCCACATATGATTCATGGGTAATTCCATGATCTTGCAGATAAGATTTAGTATAGAATTAATATGTGTAACTTTCTATGCTGTCTCAGTCAATGTACAATTTCAAGCAGGGCATTTTATAGCTTCTCCAATTAGAAACTCTGCTGGCACAATCCATTATTCTTGGGGTACAACCGCATTTCCCTGGGAACTAGTGATATAGCTGTCATTTTCTTTGTATTTTTCAGTGTTGTTCAATCAACTGTTTTTATTGCCTTACAGGTACAGGTAATCATCAAGTTACAACCATAATTGAACCCACAATTATGATCATAAGTCTTGACAGTTATAAAGTGAATCACCATGTGACTAGACCTTTTGTGCAGCTGTCATGGTGTACGTAAACCAAATACCATGGTTGCTAAAGAAATACAATAGCCATTAAGCAAACCCATTATTTGCTCTGGGGCAGATTTTTCCAGAAGCCAGAAGTAAACACTGGTTTCCAATGTTGTATCGCGATCACATGACCATGGGATGCCACAAATAGCTGTGAATGCATGCTGGCTGCCAAGCACCCAGAATAAGGTCATGTGACTCTGGGGAAGGGGACCTGGACATGAAACTTCAAAACTGAGTCATAAGTAGCTTTTTGGGGGTCCATCGTAACTTCAAACGGTTGCTAAGCAACTGGTCTATAAATTGGTGATTACCTATAGATCTATTGCAGAAGACAATAGATTCACATTCACATTCCCTATGTGAAAACTTTCAAATGCCTTTCCAAAACAAACAAACAAACAGGCTCCAAACAGGATCTGAGGCAAGATGATGGATGACGCATATACAGCATGTACATAAAGGAGAATACTAATCCTAGTTAATAATTTTGCTGCCCTGTTTTGGACCAATTGCTGTTTCCAAATTTTTAAAGGCGGGTCCACATCAGGGACATCCATAGAGGGGAGACAGTGTAAAATAAGTCAATATGGTGGTATTTATGTGATTGAAGCCCCACCCTTTTAAAAAGTAAATTGTGTGGGTGATACATGTAAAAAAGGAGTGGGGTTCCCATCATGTGGATGTGGCAGCCATCTTGACCACAGATTTCCCTGGCCCATATATTGCATTCACAACATTGTAAGTTCCTATCATCGTGCTTTAAATTTTTGGCTTCAAGAAAAGTGCATACACAATTAAACACATGCTTTAAAAAAACAACAACTGAAGTCTTCTGAAATGATGGGAGATTCATTATTATTATTTTAAGCAATATGTTAGATAGTGGACTTCTAACACCACTTTTCTACATACACAAATGTGCATTCTTATTTGTGGATCAGAGAATGGGCTTTTACCATGAAACAGTTTATATTCAATGACAAATATAGCTTCTAACGTGCCACAGGACTGTTTCTCTTACAGTAGGTTAGTAGCACATATACCCTGATGTAATTTGCATCTCAATCTTCCTTCCATATTATAATATTTAATGTGTCCAGTAGAAGAAGCTATTAAATAGACAGGATGTAATCACATTAACTGTTATCCCATTAGTTGGATTTTAAATAGCTACCTTTTTGCCTTGATGCAGTTCAGTTTTTGAAGTGTGATCATTGCTGGTCAACAACAGGTTGAGGGGACAGCATCAACGCTCATGGAAGTCTGCAGACTTTGCCGTATGGAAGACTGCAATCTAGAATGTAAGAAGAATAAATGGTAGAGAACATGTGAATTAGAATTAGTGCTAGCTTAACAAAGGTAAATGGGACTGGGATTTACATTGCTAAGCAATGTGTGATGTCATGAGACCATGGCAGTTAGCAATAGCAGTTCTAGCAGTCTCTGTGCTGTCCCACTCCCCCCCCCTCACACACACAGCAAGAGTTCTACAGGTGTTTATTCAATACCCCTCCCAAACAGGTCCTCAGAAAGCATCCCCGTTGTGCAGGTTCGAATTCCAAGCTCAGCACGGTGAGAGTCACTGGGCACACATGAGGTCCAGGAAAGCAGACCATGAGTCGAACAGGACAGGATACATGGCATGAGTACACAATGGAACTGGGCATGTTGCTCCAGAAACACTCAAACCCTCCGGGTGGGATTAAGTAGGCAATGCGGGTACAGCCCTTCACGAGAAGCGAGGTTGCCTCCTTGCGAGTAGCCTAGATGACCAGCTTTGTGCCTGTCTCCTCTCTGCCCTATGTGACCTTGGATCGGGAGGAGGTGTGGATTCCACCTCCTCCTCCTCCTCACACCAACAGGCAGCAACTGCACCTGTTCCTCACCTGGCCAACTTGCTGCAGCTGTGGCTCGTCTCCCTCAGCTTCAGTCTGTGGCTCATCCAATTGACCCAGCTGAGGCTGCTCTGTCAGGCTAGCTCTCTCTGAGCCCCAATGTGGGCCATCACTTGCATCTGTGCTTTCCTCTGCCAACTCAAACTCACCCTCTCCTCTGAACTCGCATCCAGAGAGGGGCCCGGGGGTGGATCCATGACAGTCTCTGGTTACCATTGTTAAGTGAATCATCTGTAGCCGTAACTTTGAGAACTAGTCGTAAGTATCACTCATTCAGCCTTGTTGTGAGTTTGAATGGTTGCTAAGTGAATAGTCATTAACCAAGGACTGCCTATAAGCAGGAAACCCTATAACATTCCAGACAAATAGCTGGCCAGTGTCTTCTTGAAATCCTGTTTGGAAGACTGCCATCATGCCACCCCTAGTCCTTCTTTTCATTAGACTAGATCAGGGGTAGGCAACCTTGGCTCTTTTATGACTCGTGGACTTCAACTCCCAGAATTCCCGAGCCAGCGTGGCTCAGCTTGGAAACCTCTCCCTTTCCCCTCAGCATGGCTGGCTCAGGAATTCTGGGAGTTGAAGTCCACAAGTCTTGAAAGAGCCAAGGTTGCCTACCCCTGGACTAGATATCCCAATTCTTGCAACCGTTCTATGTATGTTTTAGCCTCAAAGCACCTGAAGGCAGGACAACTTAACAAGGACCTGGAATGGAATGGATGGAAACTTACCAAGGAGAGAGCCAACCTAGAAAGAAGGAGAAATTTCCCAACAGCGAGAACAATTAATCGGTGGAAAGGCTTGCCTTCAGAAATTCTGGGTGTTCCATCACTGGAAGTTTTTAAGAAGAGATTGGACAGCCATGTGTCTGAAATGGTAGAGGGTCTCCTGCTTAAGTGGGGTGTGTGTGTGGAGGAGTTGGATTAGAAGACATCAAAGGACCCTTCCAACTGTTATTCTGTTACTCTCTTATTCTGTTAAAAATTAAAAGGGATGAAAGTATTTAGGATGAAAGTGAGAGAATATTGGAAAGAGTATTTTAGAGATGTTATTGAGAATGAAAATTATATGTGGAAGAGTGGAAATGAAATTGGATAGTCCATTCAGGGGTGTCCAACCTTGGCAACTTAAAATCCATGGACTTCAACTCCCAGAATTCCCCAGACAGCCTGAGAACTGAAGTCCATAAATAAAGTTGTCAAGGTTGGACATCCCTGGTCTAACTGGATAAAATACGGATGTGACTTGCTTATGAAATGGCTGCCTAAAGGCTAGCACTGTGGTCTGACAATTCAAAGGATGCTTTTATTGTTCCCTTATAAAAATGGAGAGGAAGCAAGAATGCCTGCGAAAACTACAGGGGATTAGTTTGCAAAGTGCATCTGAGAACTTTTGGCAGAATGTTGACTGAAAATGTAGAAACTTATAATATGAGTAACATTTGAGAAAGGCAAGGCAAGCAACGTCCCACAGATTTTTTTTTCTCTTCTGTAAGGCCACGGAGAAACGTATAAATGTGAGAAAGCTAATATATGGTGTTTGCTGATTTAGAGAATGTTTATGATGAAGTGAAGAGGCTTGAGTTATGGAATATTTTGTAGGAATATGAAGATTAGCTGCTGAGTGCAAAAAAAATGGTATAGTGAATGATTCAGTACAGAGCAGGGAATAAGTCAAGGATATGTGATCTTCTCTTGGATGTTTAATAAATTCATAGATAAATTGTCAAGAGTATTTGTGGGGACATAAGGAGTGTGTTTGGTTGGGAAGATATATACATATCTTCTTTTGTTTGCAGAAAATTTATGCTGCTGGATAGAATCTGAATTACTTGTAGCAAACATTCAATTGTACAATGCAACCAGGAAAATGGTTCTGAACAATGATTAAAGAGCAAGATAGTTGTGTTTGACAGGGGAAACAGAGTTAATGTCTAAAAGTTATACATAAGGAATAGATGCTCTCTGAGCTTGGTTGTTTTCTTGCAGATGTTTCCGCCCTGATGTTACCCAGCTGGATAATGAAACATCTACAAGAAAACAACCAAGTTCAGAAAGCACCCTCTCATTTCAACTTGGAGCTACAAATATTCTCTTTTATCAGTTATACATAAGGATGTTCGGAGATAAAACAAGTTCCTTATAAAGCACTTTTCCATTTCTACGACAGAAATGGAAAAAAGCATTGATTTGCTGATTTAATACTTGAAAAAAGGATTAAATAGGGGGCTGAAGGAATTTTTGTAGTGTTAAAGAGGAAGGTGGAATGATGAGTTTGTTTATAACTGTTGAAAAAAACGGTCTGAAGTTGCTTTCTTTTTCTGATTTGTGTTTTACATTTTTTCCTTGTTTCCTGTGTTCTTCACACTATTTCCCCCTTTTTCTTATTTCTTTTCTCTTTTGTCTTATACTTTTCCTTTACATTTATTACATATGTAAAAAGTTTCAATAAAAAATTATAAAAGTTATAAAGATGAACTTTTTTTTTTATCTTGGCAGAATGTTTACTAAAATGAGGAAATGGATGAAGAAACATTAAGATGTGCAGATGAGAAACACTTAAAGTTAACAGAATAGCAGAGTCAGAAGAGACCTTGTACAGTGGGAGAAAAAAATATTTGATCCCCTGCTGATTTATAACTTTTTTGAAATGCATTTTTCTGGATTTGTTGTTGTTGTTATTCTCTCTCTCTGTTAAAATAAACCTACCATTAAAATTATAGATGGATCATTTCTTTGTTAGTGGGCAAACATACAAAATCAGCAGGGGATCAAATAATTCCACCCCCACTGTAGGTATTCTAGTCTAACCCCCTGCTCAAAGGAGACCCTATACCAGGGGTCTTCAAACGTGGCCCTTTAATGACTTGTGGACCTCAACTCCCAGAATTCCTCAGCCAGCGTGCCTGGCTGAGGAATTCTGGGAGTTGAAGTCCACAAGTCTTAAAAAGGCCAAGTTTGAAGACCCCTGCCCTATACCATTTCAGACAAGTGGCTGTCTAATCTCTTCTTAAAAACATCCAGTGATGGAGCACCCACAACTTCTGGAGGCAAGCTGTTCCACTGGTTGATTGTTCTTACTGACAGAAAAATTCTCCTTAAGTTCTAGACTGTTGGATGGAGCTGATGAATAGGGGAAGACTCAAGAAAGTGATGGATGGAGGGGGTTGAGATCTTCCCTGCTCACTCACACCCATAAAATGCAAAGGGACCTGCTTCCAACTATGATGCCAAACCAAACATACATCCTGGCAATTTTGTCAGTCAACCCATCCCGATACACAGCTATGTTGAGAAGTTTGAAGAACAGAATGCAAGGTTATGAACTGATATATGGACGCAGGGAAGAAAGGATTGTTTGCAAACGTTAAGTATAATGGTGTTGGTATAGATTTTCAGTTGTCTTATACCCATGCCTGTTATTCTTTTCTTACTCAGTTTCTTCACTTGCAATAACATTGCTTACTTCAGTAATGTGATTGGTTTATATACATGTAAAGGAAATGTCACCCGATACTATTTTTGTATTGTGCTATTGCAGTGGTTCTCAACCTTTTTAATGCCGCGACCCCAACCGGTCGTAAGTCAAGGACTAAACCGGTCGTAAGTCGAGGACTAAACCGGTCGTAAGTCGAGGACTATCCAACCGGTCGTAAGTCGAGGACTTTCCCTGCCGGGAGCGCCGCACATGCGTGGTTCCGCCCCCTGCGCCGGCCGAGGTGTAGCTGGCAAGCGGCAGAGACGGAGCAGGCCGACCACCAGCTGGCCCAGCCCAAGGGAGGTAAGGCACCCGCCGGAAAAGGGGAAAAAAATGGCGGACAAAAAAATGGCAGACAGCCTTGCTTGGCGACCCCCGTGAAATGGTCGATCGCTCCCAAATGGGGTCCCGACCCACAGGTTGAGAACCACTGTGCTATTGGTTAACATGATCAGATGCACATGTACTTCTGAAGGTATGAATTATCCATGGAAACTGAGGAATTCACATCAAACTCAGGGGGGTGACTAAGTGCTTTGAACTAATTTAGAATCCCAGTTCTACTCTCCATTATAATTAATGTTGTTTTCCCCAAGGACACCTGCTGAGGTTGAAGTCTGCATTGCACATAATAAAAGGTCCCATTGCTTCTTTCTGGAACATTTTGTAGCAAAAAAAACCCCAGACTTTATAAAGTAAGCTTTCTGGAGTGATATCTACATGGGAATGTGACGAAGAGGCAAACATCAGTTTAAGCTTCTGGACTTTTAATTCCAGTCAGTGGGTTTGACAGCCTCCTCCAGAACAAGCGCAATTGGAAGGAAATACCCTATCTTCCATGATTTCCGCAGGGAGTTTGAAATTTAGTTCCATTGGGTAGAGAAAGTATCTTCTTAGTGACCTGAAGTCAAAAAATCATATAACCTATTGCTTAGCACTCGTTTAAGTTTGGAAGAAAAATGAACAATAGACTAAGTAACTGATAGCTTAATCGTGTTATATGGTCTCCCATCTTTTAATGCTAACTTCTATTATGGTGAACAAGCAAGAAACTAGCATTGTGAAGGTCCTTTAACAGGGCCAGATCTTCCCACTGAGCAGAACGCCTATTCCCTTCCTTTGTTTCCCTCCTCAATTGCTTAGAAATTAGCCAATAAAAACAAGAACAAGCAGCAAGTTATTACAAAATGTTTTTATCAGGAAAGTAAAAAAACCAAGTTGCATAGAAATTCTTCAAAAACTTGAACATCAAGTGTATTTCACGTGAAACGGTAATCAACGGAAGCACCAGAGACTGACCGCGAGGGGTCCTGCCCCCATCGCAAACTTCTTAGCATCACCTTACACTTCCCTTATACATCCCCAGGATTTCTAAGCATGGACAGGGCTCAGTTCACCTACTGCCCTGTTCCTCCCACTGGTCTCATTCACAAAAAAATGGAGTTGCGCAGCGGTGCTCAGTGGATTAAATCCCCCCCCCCCCACATTCAGCCAGAAGTCTATATTTAGCTGCCTTCTTTTAGCTGCCCAAGTGTCAGTAGTGGAACGTCTTCACATTCATCTCTATTAATGTTACACATGCTTGGTCCTTTAGACCTTAACACTTATTAACACACACCAAATTTTCACCAGACATCCATTGATTACTATCTACTTTTTTTTTCTTCCCATTTGTTGTTTTTTAAAAGCTTAACAGGGAAAAAAAAAGGCAACCTTCATCTATCTTTAGCGGCAGCCCTGCTGCTGTAAAGGTATCAGCTGTCAGGAAAAAAAATACTGCTAAATCAGTAAGAGAAAGTCATCCCATTGGCAGACAAGGACTTTAAAGCTAGCATAGTGTATCCAGGCCTACACAGGAGTGAGCTTTGTTGCTGGTCAGAGTTAAGTAGCAGAGTGCTGTTCTTACAGTCAAATGTTGCCTTCTGCCTTCTCTTCAGACTATCTCCCACTATTGCTGTAAAACAAATTTCCATCTAATCTAACCTACTGTGGTTCTAGAGGGACAACCACTTCTTGAAAAATCAGCTTATGCTCCATAGCCCTTTAGGTAACATACCTCCCCAGTTTGGGCTGGGAATGGCCCCAACTTAAAGAGTAAATGCTCAGTTGGTCCAACCTAAGAGGATATTTTTAACATTCCTCTATGAGCAATTGTTCAGAGCTATACAACTTCTTTTTGATGACCCTAAAGCCTGTGCTAAGCTTCAGGGACTGACTGAAGCCTGGAGAGAAAGCAGACCCGGAGCTAAACAGTCCCTGGATTTTAGGCCACAGGCGGGAATCCAGTCTCAGAACAAGAGTCAGCTGGAAAGTAGGCACCAGGTTTGGATCCACAGCAATCTGCTCCACGCTGTGGCACGCCTTTCCTTGTTCCACACAGAGATTGATGAGGGCTCCCCTCAAGCCACAGGGCTCTCGGTAAGCCAGGTGGAGCAGCTCCTTGCTCACTTGGGCGACCAGCTCATTGGGCATGACGAGGCGGGAGGGGCGGTTGGAGTAGAGCTTGGCTTTGTTCAGAGTGACCTGGATGAGCTTCATGAGATTGGCGCACAAGAGCTCATCCTCAGGATCGTTTAGCAAATCGAAGTCTGGCAAGGACACTTCATCCAGATATTCCGGGGCATCTGAAAACGAGAATCAAAGCAGCCCAGTGAGTCTCATGCACGTATAGACAAACACATCTTTCTCCCCCACAACAAAGAAAATTCAACTCCCGGAGCAAAACCACAGCAGGGATTTCCAGTGTCAGCTGAAGCTTAAGAGATCTCTAAAAGCAAGACAGCAGGAAGCCTAAAAGGTGGGCGGCCTCTGGTCTGGCCTCCTCCTTAAGACTCTCCAAAACCCTAGCGCAGGGGTAGGCAACCTTGGCTCTTTTATGACTCGTGGACTTCAACTCCCAGAATTCCTGAGCCAGCCATGGCTGGCTCAGGAATTCTGGGAGTTGAAGTCCACGAGTCATAAAAGAGCCAAGGTTGCCTACCCCTGCGCCTAGCGCCTTCGAAAGGGGGCGGACTACAATTCCCATCGTGCTGAGCGAATTGCAGATCAGTTGGAATCAAAACATTCTCGGTAGGATGCCAGAGCGATGCCTAACCAACTTATGCGCTCAGCACGATGGACGTTGTAGTCCAGCCCCATCGAGAAGGCGCTAGACGGGAGGGAAGGGTGCCAAGGCAGCCGGGTCTCACCTCCTTCGGAGCTCAAACTGCTGTCCAGGGACTCGCAATCGGAGTTCTCCAGCCTGGCGGTGCGACTAGCCGCTTCTTGTTTGTAGGCGCTCTTCTCCCAGGCAAAGGCAGGCGCCGCCGGGTTCTCCCTCTGCTCCGGAATGGGAGGCAACGAAGGGAAGCTGTCCCAGGACACCGGCATCTTCCTCGACGGAGCGCCCGGGCTTGCAGGTTGGAGGGCTGGAACCGGCGGCCGGAGAAACGACTCTGGAGGAGGAGGAGGAAGAAGGAGGACCATCAGCTCCGCGGAGTCACCTTCTGGAGCGGTGGGGATCGTGGCCAGGCCAGGCCAAGATCAAGCCAGGAACACCCGGAGAGTCTTCAGAGAGACCTCGCCAAGCAGCGCTCGCCCCCCGCCGCCCCCCCAAAAAAGAGGACTAAAAGAGGTGCTTACCGGCTTGCAGGACGCCTGTCGAGTGTGTGCAAAAAAAAAACCCCAACCCTTCTCAGGACTAGCAGCGGAAACCCTGAATCGTAACAAGGCGTATAAAGAATAATTTAGGTTTTTTTGTTTTTTTTAAAAAAAGAAGCCTGTCAATCCACAAAGCTTCGCCCCCCCCTCCCTGCTCTCCCTTTGCCCTTTCCTTGGCACTGCGCTCCCAGCCCCCTGTTCCGCCTTTAAATAGTCAGGTCAAGCGGAAGCTCCGCCCCTTGCCCACGCTCACCCCTTTCTGCTCGTTCGCTCCCCTGCCGCTGACTGGCCGGCCGGGAGGACGGGCTGGGCCAATCGCGAGCGGCTGCACGTTCGCAACGTTCTCTCCTGCCCGGTTACAGCAGCCCGGGACACACCTCTTTTTCGTGCCGGACGGGGTTGAAAACTGGGATGTTGGGGGGCGGGGGGGGGAAGCGGCGCGCACGGGGAGGGGGAAAGGCCCGGGGCCTGTGGAACAATAGGAGAGGAAGGGAGGGGAGGGCTGCTTCCCCCCCCCATCCCACCCCGCTCGTTGGAACCCGGTGCTCCGGCAGCCTAGAAAACTCGAGTTATCCTGCTTTTCTGAACGCAACCCTTGCTTTCCACGCCAAGCTGCGTAGAACTTAGTTGGGACTTCGCAGTGGGAAGCGGACACCCCCAGACGGGCCAGGGGGAGGCTGGCTTGCTCCTCGCTTTCTGTGCATGCCTCACATTTAGTGCGGCGGTGGAGCCAAGATTGGCTTGGCGAGGAGATCTCGGGAAATTGAGCCCGACAAAAACCGATTTGTTCCCTTGTTCTGCGAAGTTACCACGATTGTAAAACTTACTTATGGGCTGAAAAAGCAAAGAGGGCCCCTCCGCCTTTCTTTCCAATGGACCCTAATTTGGGCTAAGCCAGCATTTTTGGCTAAGGCCATAATGGGCTCAAGGGAATGACGCTCAAGCAAGCAACGTTCTTACGATATAAAGTTCGGCTTATGTACAGCTTAATGGGATTCACGCGTCGGAGGCAAGTTGATTAGTTCGGGTCAAAGTACGCGTGAACCGATCTGGGATGCATTAAGAAGTCGCGACTATATTCCAGTGTTTCTCAACCTTGACCATTTTAAGGCATGTGGACTTCAACTCCCAGAATTCCACAGCCAGCAATGCTGGCTGTGGAATTCTGGGAGTTGAAGTCCACATGCCTTAAAATGGTCAAGGTTGAGAAACACTGTATCTAAGCTTACCAACTGACCCTTTGTTTATGCTAACTTTTTTTTTTTGGCTAGAGAAAAACCCTATCGATTAGGGTTTGTTTCCTCCCCGTGGATGGCCGACGCCTGTGATTCACACACCTAGTTCCACTCGCTGCGTGTAGCGTGTTTGTTCACGTGTATGTACTGATTAGAGACAAACCTCTCTCTCCATCTTCCGATTTTTCTCCTGATGCTGGATTGATTTCTCGTTTTTCACGCTTAAATCTTTGGACGGCCTGAACCTTTTCCCTCGCAAAGGGGTCGGGCGGTCAAAGTTGGGCCTTAATACCATTCATCTCTTTTTAAATGGAAACATGAAGCGAGTCAAAACTGGGGGGGGGGGGCGAGGAGTTAAACTGTGTCAAAAGACTTGCCACTGTGCTCGAACTGGAGCAACAGTTGCCCTGAAGCGGAGCCCAGCGTTGCATTTGTCAAAACAAAAAAAAAAGACATTTAAAAAAAAAGAAGACGTGTCTGGAAAGATCTAGCATCCCCGGAAAGCTCATCTAGTTCAAATTGTTTTGCTTTTGCCCAGAATCTGCTTCATTCCCCTCCCGGGGCCGAGCCCCAAATTCACAGTAATCCTTCCCCCAGCAGGGTCCAGCATGCGGGATGGGTTCGCAATGAGAATCGGCAACGCGCCAGGCGCATTCACACGACCCTTTGCGCTAGCTTTTCCCTGGCAGAAGGTGGAAATTCTGGCGCGATTGCTCAGCGCGACTTTCTCGCTTCGGCAGAGGAAGGTCGGGGACGGTGAATTTTGCAGGGCCGGGAGCTTCCAGGCTCCAGGCAGAGGCGGAGACTCCCGCCGGGTCCTAGCGCTTCCCGATCTCCCAAAGCCTTCTGTGTAAGGTACTTGTAAGCGATCTCGCAGGTTGCGTCAGGATCGGCGAGCGAGGAAACGAGCGGCCGGGCGGGGGGAGGGGAAAAGGAAGCCTCCGTCGAGCGTGCAAGAAGAGAGGCCGTTGCATCAGAAAAAAAAAGGAGACGAAGAAGGAAGTTGTCTGCAAGCTGCTTCGACCTTCTAGAAGGTTTAAGGTTGTAAAAAGTCTGATTCATTGCTTGCTTTTCTGGAAATTAACTTCCAGAAATCGTTAACTCTGCGTCACTCTCCTCTTGGGAAGGGTAGGGAGCTGCTGTGGTTGAAGAGAGTCTCGGAGTACAGTAATAGGGAAAACATGTTAAAACATTGGTATAGCTCATATCCGATAACGGATATGGCACAAGAAGAAGAAGAAGATAGCTCAGGGTTGGTCAGGTAACTTCATACAGTACAAGGTAGGTACGGTAGGTAAGAAAGAGAGAAGGACCAATTAAATTAGGCAAGGATTTTTTTGAAAATTTAAACAGAATTACATCCAAATTTATCTGGCAAGGTAGAAAACCGAGAATTAAATTAAAATTATTACAGGATGCGAAGGAAAGAGGAGGGCTCGGCCTCCCGAATTGGGAAAAATATTATCAAGCAGCAACACTGGTATGAATAAAGGATTGGATACACTTAAAACAGTGGTTCTCAACCTTTTTAATGCCGCGACCCCCAACCGGTCGTAAGTCGAGGACTAAACCGGTCGTAAGTCGAGGGCTACCCAACCGGTTGTAAGTCGAGGACTTTCCCTGCCCAGGAGTGCTGCGCATGCGTGGTTCCGCCCCCTGCGCCGGCAGAGGCGTAGCTGGCAAGCAGCAGAGATGGAGCAGGCCGACCACCAGCTGGCCCAGCTCAAGGGAGGTAAGGCACCTGCCGGAAAAGGGGGGAAAATGGCGGACAGCCTTGCTTGGCGACCCCCGTGAAATGGTCGATCGACCCCAAATGGGGTCGCGACCCATAGGTTGAGAACCGCTGACTTAAAGAATAGAAGACTACTGGCATTAGAAGGCGATGATATGCAAATAGGGTAGCATGCTATAATGTGGGATGGGAAATATAAGGCTCATCAGTACTTTCAGAATCATCATATTAGACGGGCACTATTAGACGTGTGGACAAAAATTAAAAAAAATAATTATATAAAAATTCCCAATTGGCTATCTATATTAGAGACATTCATGCACCCCAAATTCGTAAATTTAGGAAAAGTAATTACATACAAAGATATTTTAGACGAGAATGGGGATCTGAAAACAAGGAAAAGATTATCAGAAGATGGTATAGAGTTGGAATGGTGGGCATACTTACAAATACAGTCGCGACACAGAAAAGGCAAAAAAGAACCATGGATAAAATTAGAGCATACACAATTAGATAAAATCCTAGGAATAGAAGATCAAATGATAAAAAAGATCTATCAATATTTATTAGAACAAGATTTATTAGAAGAACACGTAAAAGAAACAATGTTAATCTGGAGTAAAAATTTTGGTTATAGTATTGACCTTGATAATTGGCAATCATTATGGGATAGAAACAGGAGGTTAACACTAGCCACCTCCTACAAAGAAAATTTATACAAGATGTTTTACAGATGGCACCTTCCCCCTACAAGGCTAGCAAAAATAGATAAAAAACCCCACCAACATGCTGGAAATGTAGAAGGTTTCCAGGGACTTATTATCACATGTGGTGGGAATGTTCAAAGGCACAAAATTTTTGGAATCGGATAAAAAATTGGCTGGAAGAAATACTATTACAAAAAATTGATTTAAAACCAGAAATCTTCTTATTAGGGATTATTAATGACAAACTCAGCAAAGCATCTTTTTACTTACTATTGCATATTTTAACCGTAGCAAGATTGGCATATGCTCAAAAATGGAAAGGAAAGGAAACCCCCACTGAGGAAGAAATAATAAATAAAATTTTATCCTGCGCTGAAATGGACAGGTTAACTCTAGAGATTAAAAATAAAACTGAAAGAGTATTATGAAATTTGGGAAAATTTGTACGATTGGTTAGAGATAAGGAGGATCGCTGAGGCGATTATCGATTGACTAGTTGATATTATAAGGACTTCTTATTAGTACTTACATTAGGGCATAACTGAAAGATATGTAAATATAATTGCTGACGATTGAAAGATGGTTTAGCAAAATTTTTACAGATGTTACACACACAGTTTGTTATACTTTGTCCTGTTAAAGAATATATTTTAAGTTTCTGTTTTTCTTTCTGTAACATAAGGTAATACTAATAGCACTGGTAAAGTCAGGGAAGTTGAAGTATGTCCATTTTTGTTTTTAAAATGTATATTCAATAAAATTTGTAAAAAGAAAGAGGGAAGGAAGGAAGGAAGGAAGAGAAAAGAAAGAAAGAGAAAGAAGGAAAGAAAGAGAGAAAGAGAAAGAAAAAAAGAAAGGAAGGAAGGAGTTGGAAGGTAAAAGGCCTCTGATCTGCGCCCCCCCCCCCCCGCTTTTTCTCAGCCTCCAAGCTATTTGGTAGGCCTTGACCAGATAAAGTGAGGGAAATACATTGCTTTCCATATTTTTTCTGTAGATCAGCTATTAATAGCACCATTAACCTATCTTTTCACATCAATTTTATGACCTCAAGGAGACACAAAGACAATACACATACATGTACAAAGAAAGAAAAAAAAACAGAGATCTTAAGTTTTACATGCTGTGGCCAGGCATTTTCATTGAAGATCTTTGGTTAACTTAAGTTAGAATATTTTCATCTCATCATACCTGCTCAGTGAGTGCAAAATAGACAGAAGAGGAGAAAGATCAATTCCTTTTTTTCCCTTTTTTTTTTTAAAAAAAAATTCAATTGAAAGTACCTTTCTTTGGCCAAATTAAGTTACCAGCCTCTTTCCTAAGCTTAGTCCATTTCCTACGCTGTGCACAGACTTCATTTCCCACCGGACAGGCATACTGTCCCAGGTATTTTGTTGGGGATACCAACAAAACTTCCAAAGTGGAGTTTCCCATTTTCCTACCTCTTGACACATGTCCCTGATTGTTTTGGGTGCAACCTGCTGTACCCAAGGAGAATAACAAAATAACAGAACAACACAGTTGGAAGGGACCTTGGAGGTCTTCTAGTCCAATCCCCTGTACAAGAGGAGACCCTGTACCATTTCAGACAAATGGCTGTCCAGTCTCTTCTTAAAAACCTCCAGTGATGAAGCACCCACAATTTCTGAAGACAAGCTGTTCCACTGGCTAATTGTTCTCACTGTCACAACAATTCCCCTTAGTTCTAGGTTGGTTCTATCCTTGTTTAGTTTCTATTCATTGCTTCTTGTCCTTCCTTCTGGTGCTTCAGTAAATAGATTGACTCCCTATTGTTTGTGGCAGCCTTTCAGATATTGGAACATTGCTATCATGTCACTGCTCGTCCTTCTTTTCACTAGACCAAACATACCCAATTCCTGCAACTGTTCTTCATATGTTTTAGCCTCCAGCCCCCAAATCATCTTTGTTGCTCTTCTCTGCACTTAGTCTAGAGCAGGGGTGTCAAACTCAATTTCATTGAGGGCCGCATCAGCATTGCGGTTGCCCTCGGGAGGGGTGGGTGTGGCCAGGGTGGGTGCAGCCTCCTGGGTGGGCGTGGATGGAGTGGGTGTGGCCTACTGGGTGGGCACGGCCAACTTTACATCATTCGCGTCAAGGGTGCCTGTGGGGGCCTGGGCAGGAGTGGGACAGATCTGAGGGTCTCTGGCAGAAGGGGGTGGGACCGGGGCAAGTGCCAAGGCACGGTCCATTTCTTCATTCCTCACAAAGGTGACACCTCCCTGGCATGCATCCAGGGGGCGGGGCCGACACAGCAGGGGCTGGTTCCTCGCTATTTCTAGACAGCCTTGTGGAGCTAAGACTGAATGCGTTTCAGCATAGATGGCCACCACAAAATTGTACATTGGCTCTCAGCCGGTCTGGGCCAGGGCCAAGGCAGCAGGGGGCCGCTCCCTCACTGTTTCCAGGATGGCTTCGTGGGCCACATGAAACCACTTCGCGGGCCACATCTGGCCCCCGGGCCTTGTGTTTGACATGTCTGGTCTAGAGTGTCAACCTAAAGCGTACTAACACTTCACATAATTTTTGATTCTGTCGCTCTGTTAATGCAGCCTAGGATTCAACTGGCTTTTTTTGGCGGCTGCAGCAGACTGCTGGCTCTTATTTAAGTGATTGTCCACTAGGACTCCGAGATCCCTCTTGCAGTTACTGCTATTGAGCCAGGTTCCACCCATTGTATACCTGCACATTTGGTTTTTCTTGTCTAAGTGCAAAAGCTTACTTTTCTCACCATTGAGTTTAATTTTGTTAGCTAGGGCCCCGTGTTTAAGTCTGTTGAGATCCTTCTGGATCCTGAGCCTGTCTTCTGGGGTGTTGGCTATTCCTGCCAGCTTGTTGTCATCTGTGAATTTGATGACTTCCCCTTCTGTTCCCTCATCTAAATCGTTTATGAAGATATTGAACAGTATTGGGCCTAACAGAACCTTGGGATAACTCACTGCTTACTTCCCTCCATGTAGACGTAGTTCCATTAAGAGCTACACGTTGAGTGCTGTTTGTCAGCCAGTTATGAATCTATTTGGTGGTGATGCTGTCCCACATTTTTCTAACTTGCTAAGAAATTAGTTGGGAGGGAGTGGGATGGGGAATATTTTAGCATTAGCCCAAAATGACTATCATAATATTATAATATTTAATTGGAGTATTGGATTAATATAGAGTGGCTGGAACTCCATCAAAAGTAGATTAGAGCAGGGGTCCTCAACCTTGGCAAGTTTAAGACTTGTGGACTTCAACTCCCAAAATTCTGAGAGTTGAAGTCCACAAGTCTTAAACTTGCCAAGGTTGAGGACCCCTGGATTAGAACATCTTCAACATGTGGGCTGATTTAGGATTGTTCATTCCCCCCCCGCGTCCTTCTGCAAGAGGAATCGGGAAATCCCCTTATTAATATTATGAACTAACAAAAGCAGAACTATCCTCAGCTGATTTCTTGCATGTTCTATCTCAAACCAAAGGCAAATTATGCTACCAGTTTTTACTAACGTGGCCAGAAATTGGGTTGAATTTAAACCCGGTGCAGATGTCAAAGTACAGTTTAATGTGTGAATGTGTCAGAGCTTGCTTTTGCTCAGAAAATCTTCCCAATGCTTCTGTTCCCAGGTAGACAACTAGTTTTGGAGTAAAAGAGAACTCCAGATCACTGTAATTAAAATGTCTACACTTTACAATAATGTCACTAACTCAGCATTTATATTATGTTTTATGAGAGTTCAGAACATTTGACCTATAATTTTACTTCACTAATCACTACGAAAACCCTGCAAGGTATCTCAGCATTACTTTTCTCATACTGTAGATGGAAAGAGAGACACACTGAGGTGCATTTTCAGCTCATAAGTAACCTAAGGCCTTTGTAGATCTGGGATTTTTCCAGGGCGATAATCCCAAGTAATTAATTCTATAGCTGCTCTTCCAGACAAATCCCAAATGGTAAGCTTTCTCAGCAGTAGCAATTTTTACATATAATTAGCTGAATATTACTTATTCTCTGTCTTATGTTCCAACCATTATAAAACACCAATGATCAGGTATTATTTCTAATAGTATGTTTTTGGCTGCTTTATTTAAAGTTAGGTTTTGAAATTCTTTTTTCCCCTTGTTTTGAAATTATGGCTATAATAAAAGTCTAGATCAGGGGTCCCCAACCCCCAGTCCGTGGACCGGCACTGGACCGAAACATGGCAGAAACCAGTCTGCGCAAACAAGCCCCATCCGCGGGATGCAGACAGTACATGAAACCACGCCCCCTCCGGTCTGCAGGAAAAAACTCTCTCCACGGAACCGGTCCCTGGTACCCAAAAGGTTGGGGGCCTCTGGTTTAGATAGATGCTCAATAATCATCCTGAGTCCCAGACTAGTTCTAACTATTGATAATGTTCTTCGTGATCCAGAAACAAACCACATTCCTAATTGCTGCTATTGTCCTGAGCGCTTCTTACATACCACTACCACTGAGAAAAAAATTGGGATTAGTCTACCAAAAGTGTACTCCATAATAATCAGAATAACAGATTTATAGAGTGCGTTTATTCCATTCACAATGGAATTACATTTAAAATGTCCCTATTAAAAAAAACAAAACTACAGGTAGTCCTTGACTTACAACAACAACTGAGCCCAAAATTTATGTTGAGACAGTTGTTAGGCGAGTTTTGCCCCATTTTACGACCTATCTTGCACAGTGGTTACGTGACTCGTTGCAGTTAATAACAGTTGTTAAGTAAATCTGGCTTCCTTATTGACTTTGCTTGTCAGAAGGTCGCAAACGTTGATCACATGGCAAGTGTCATAAATATGAACCAGTTGCCAAGCATCCAAATTTTGATCACATGGCCATGGGGATGCTGCAATGGTCATAAATGTGAAAAGTGGGCATAAGTTGCTTTTTTTCAGTGCCATTGTAACTTTGAGCAGTCACTAAACAAACTGTTGTAAGTTGAAGATTACCTGTACTGGTTTTCATACGTTTAATAAATGGCAAAACTGGATGCCATTGACTATACTTATACAAAAGCCCTTATTTCACAAATAGTAATTGTACACAAAATATTTTCCAAGTGATTGTGTAGCAAATAGGTTTAGATTTACAGAAGCGAAAGGAACATCTTTACATTCATAAAAATGGAGAGCTGAGTAATGTCTGAAACAATTTTAAGGAGCATATATTCAATTAGGATAATACTGTACAAATTCAGACACTGGAAAAGTAGACTATATAGACATTTGCACAATTAATTGCTATCTATAATTGCTCTATGCAAGCTAGATACAATAAAGGTGGCTATTTTATGCCCCATTTACCTGAATTTGGTGAGATTTTCTTTCATACAAACCTGCTTAGTACCAAAACACATACAATAAATATATGGCTAGTTTTAAATAGACTGTACTCCAGTGAAAATCTCAGTCCGCATTTTTTGGCTTTAAAGTTACTGAATCAGCTTACACATTGTCATGAGCTAAGATGCATAATCATGATTTATTGAATAAGCTACAGTGAACTGTTCCATCAGGATGGAATATCAAAACATTGTTTACAAACCACAATGGCTGGAGTCAAAATTCCAAATAAACCCTACATTTCATTACATTTATATGCTGCTAATCTCATACATGGCATAATAGATGAATGTAGCAAATATCTCAGTCTCTGTTTAGAAAGAGAAGGAATAATGGCCTATCCCACTGGACTGGTGAGTAAATATGGCGCTTAGAGACAACAGGAACACATTTGTGTTAATTTGTGTTGTAAACAATGTGATTTGCCATTGACATCTTCCAAAATGGTTTTAAAGGATTCTCAATCTTGCCTACAGCCGTGGGATCTCATGATAGTTCCCTCCTCCCAAGACTATGACTCTGTCTGTCTATCCTTTTGCAGATAGGCTGTGTTTCTCAACTACCACAATTTTACACTGTGCAGATTTCAACTCTTCCCCCAGCTTAAAGTTGGGGAAGTTGAGAAACACTGAGTTAAGGTAAGACAATTACTAAACAATAAGGCAAAGTTCCTACGCTCATCTCAGTACTCAGACTGTACAGTTGTGGCAAGAAAACTATGAATCTAATGCGAAGTTGGGAATTGTGTGCTCCAGTCCAAACTGGGGAAAGTGAGGGGATGAGAAGTATTATGTGTAGTAAGCCACAGAAGTTCAGTCAAGGTAGGGGATTCTTAAGAGTGTCCCTTTTCTCTTGAGTCAAAGTTTCTGTTTCTCTAACCTGCTAAGGTGACCAACATTTTTACAATGAAAAGGAGGACACAAATAAATTGAAGAAAAAAATATCGTAAATAAAAGAAACATTTTATTCATTGCAGCAATACAGAATACACTATAATATGATAAATGCATAATAAAAAACGTTTGTAACAATAACATTTTATATTGTAATTATGCTTACATGCCGCGCCCCCACCCACAGCCGCCCTGCCAGCACTGCTGCCCCTGCTGTGTAGAGCGGGCCCCGCGGCTCCCAAAGCACCAGCTGTGCTGGCTCCGGCCCCAGGGGGCAGCCCGCCGTCAACACACCCTGCCTGCAGCCACCCTGCCAGCACCACTGCCCACCCTGCGCATCCCCATGTAGAGCAGGCCCCGCAGCTCCCACAGCAAGGGAGGCAGCCGGCCACTGCCTCCCCTAACACCCTCACCCGCAGCAGCCCCGCCGCCCCTGCCTCTTGCGCCCGCAGCCATTATTGCCCTAGCAGGGCCGAAGATCAAGAGAAAGTTACTGTGGCGTCGCCGCTCCAGTCTCCTCCAGGTATCTTCGGGAGATGGTGTAGTTGGGTAGCAGGGAGGGGTGCAAAGTTCCTGCCAATTCACCTTCGCTGCAGACAACTTACATGTGCAAAGTTTGCCGGCTGGATGGTTTGGCGCGCTCAGCAGCAATTCCTATTGGCTTTCGAAAGCCAATAGGGGGAATAGCACAGCTCATGCAAAAGTTGAAAACAAAAACCATCAAAAAAAAGGTGCCGGAACACCGTTCTGAGCGTTCTGTGAGGGGGAAAAAAAAGCCCTGCAGATTAGTCTTCAAATATCGAAAAGGAGGACATGTAGGAGGACACTTTTTGAGGGAGGACAGAACTCACAAAAGGAGGACTGACCTCCCTAAAGGAGGACGGTTGGTCACCTTACTAACCAGAGCTCTTCAAAAATGCTTCCATTTTAAATTCTGCCATTGAAATCCTACCCCGTTCTTTTATGTTACTGCAAAAAGTCATTAGCATGCATTATTCATGAAGTAACTTGACAAGAATGAAAAGTGGAAGAGCCAAGGGCTTCTCTTAACATAAAGGTGAGGATTTTACTGTGTTCTTTGCTGTCACCACTAGTGCCCAAGGTGACAAGAGAAGAGGCCTCCCAGGTACCCATTAGCTGTGGCATGGTTTTTCCACTTTTCTTTGGCTTTGTTGATTCCAAATTGTCAATTTGTTGCAACCTTAGGGATCTCACGAAACTCTCCAGGAAATAAATGAAATCTCAGGAATAAATGAAAAATCAGGAATAAACTAAATCTCACGAAGCTGTCTCCCCAGTATTCTTTCAACACGCACAGTTGTTAGCCTCATCATTCCAGACTGAAGGGTTATGGTGGAGAACTGGAATGGAATGGCCTTTCCTGACGGTGAGGGCAATTAATCAATGGAATGACTTGCCTTTAGACAATGTGGGTGCTCCATCACTGGAGGTTTTTAAGAAGAGATTGGAAGTCATTTCTCTGAAATGGTATTAATTGTCCTGCTTGAGCAGGGGTTGGACTAGAAGGCCTCTAAGGCTCCTTCCGACTCTCTTATTCTATTCCAGGGGTCTCCAAACTTGGCAATTTTAAGACTGGTGGACTTCAACTCCCAGAATTCCTCAGCCAGCCATGATGTACACCATTCTTAAAGTTGCCAAGTCTGGAGACCCCTGTTCTATATCAACTAATGGAAGATGAGATAAATTTAGTGAATCAACTTTATTTTATTGAAATGTGTGAAAAAAAAACCCATTTTAAAAAAAATCTATGAATGAGTATTTACATAGTCATTTACATACATATTTATCAGCAGTCATAAATGAAAACAACAACTTCTTGAACAAGAAGTCTGTCTGGTCTCTTATCTCCTTCTGATCCTGCTTATGAATATTCTTTCACCATGTCTATCATGGGTGTCAAACACGATCACGTCAGATGACATATCGTGACCTATCGCGATGTTTTTTGCCTTTGTGGAGCTGGCGTGGGTGTGGCCTGTGCATGACGCATACGGCCCATGGGCCGCCAGTTTGACACCCCTGATGTATATATAGTACACCCTGAATATTGTATCTAATCAAGTTTGCATGCACAACACTAAATTTTGGGGACATTTTAGAAAGGTTAGTTTAAGCATCTTCCTTAACAAACTAGGGCAGTTCTTTAGGGTTTGGGATTGTTTTTTGTTTTTTGTTTTTTTGGCTGCATTGGCTTCCAAACAACCTCTGCTGTGATTTGGATTGGCTGGAAACTTTTATAGGGATTAAGCGTGCAGTCAAGGCATATTCAGCAGTAAATCAAACTGAGGCTCAGATAATTGTTAAAAGCTGCAGTAACAAAGAGAAGCTTTCCTTTGCCATAGCCTACAAAAGGCTGGATTACCACACCTTAAAACAACCACACCTTTCTTTCTAAAGTAGGGGCTTTCATAAAACAAATTAAAATTATTCCACAGCAATGCAGGATGCTTGGGCCCACTTAGGTTTGAATTATACATTGGGTAGGTTAATGTATTTCTAGGTCAGTCCGTATGCACGTGAGGTACAATAATAAATTAACTTTTTGTTTAAATTGATTGCAGCCTGTTTTAATCTGGCAACCTCCAAGAGCCCTGGTGGTGCAGGGATTAGAATGTGGCATTGCAGGCAAACTCTACCCACACCCCAGAGTTCGATCCTGACAGGCTCAAGGTTGACTCGGCCTTCTGTCCTTCTGAGGTTGGTAAAGTGAGGACCCAGATTGTTGGGGGCAATATGCTGACTTTGTAAACTGCTTAGAGAGTGCTGTAAAAGCACTATGAAGCAGTATATAAGTCTATTGCTATGTGTTAGGACTGCAGTTGTGAGACTCCCATCTATGAGCAACACATCTAGATTGAAGAGGCAGATGTATATTTAAACATGTTTCCTAAGAATTATGGAGTCTGATGTTCTAGTTAGTATAATTTTCTTATTAAGCAGTCAATAATCAGAATTTTTAAAGATAGGAAGTCTTTGCCACGCTAGAAGTGTGCCTTATCTAGAACTCTGTAGAAGATAAGAGGAAATACTATTAAATATTAATAAATGAAAGAAGGCATGACTAATTTGCCATTTTTATAGAAGTGACACACACTGTCTGTCCCACAGTTCATATACAGCCATGTTTTTTTAACCATGGTTTACAGAATAAAGCACAATTGGTTGGTTTGTACAACAGATTAGGCACAACTACACTTCACAAATGATAATGGCTGAGTTAGCACATCATGTTAAGCCAAAGCAAACAATCACATTATTTAGTGCAATAAATGAAGCAGATCACTTATCTTACTCCCTTGCTAAGCATAAGTTTATCATCGGGAAAGTTGACATATTTTAGACTCCTTCCCTTGGCCTCTCTTTTTCCTAAGACATCTGTCAACTTTCCTAAGAAAATAAGAAGAGCTTGGGCTAAAATCCATGGAAAATGTGCTGCTTGCAAGCATGGGCGGAATAAGCCATGATACCTTGCTATGATACAAGGAGCTGGAAGACGCTCACCTGATTATTATTTTGCTATGCTTCTCATGCCTGCAAGTAATTTGTAGGAAACTCATGTATCATTTGACCATAATTTTCAGAGAACAAGTAATGCACTGCAGCTGACCTCAATTCCAAACATGATATTGAAGACAAGAGAAGCAAGTAACAATACAAGGCAGATTTTGCTGGAATCCATCTCTACCAATAATAGAGGTGACTTGGAAGCAAACGACGAGAGGCAGGGTGCTGGGAAAGGGTGGTCTGCATATCATTATCAAATGCAGCAGTGAATGGTTCTTGCCTGGATTTTGAGCTTCACGAATGATATCAAAATTAGTCTATAATTCAGAGAGATGGATGGACTAAACTTGGAGATGCAGCAAGGACTAATCCGAATCAAGACTGCAACATGCTAGTGAAGGTTAAATTTCCCTACTCCACAGTGTTTTTATTCAAATCATCAATATATCCCGACCTTCTTTTTTTAGAGGGCAAACCAACATATTTGGGGACCAGTCTTCATGGCTCAGTGGTTAAAGACGTTGAGCTTGTCAGCTGGAAAGCTGGCAATCCGGGTTTGAGACCCGAGCACCATGTGATGAGGGGAGCTCCCATCCTTGCCCCAGCTCCTGCCAATCAAGCAGTTCGAAAGCATGCAAATGTGAGTAGATAAATAGGTACCATTTTGGTGGGAAGATAACAGCATTTTGTGCACCTTTGATATACGGTCATGCTGGCCACATGACCATGGAAAATGTCTTTAGGTAACGCTGGCTCCCTCAGCCAAGAAACGGAGATGAGCACTGCCCCTTAGAGTTGGACACAGCTGAACAGTGCTGACACAATGAACTATTGTCCATTTTGGTCTAAAAGTACTTCACTGGACATTGGGATCAATGATCCAGAACAAAAACTAAAAAAAAAAGGTCTTCTGCATGTGCTAATGTCTCCATCTTGATGCTTTCTTTTCTCTTCTGTCTCATGCACCCATACCACAATTATTATTTGAAAATGAAAATGGTAGCAATCAGATTCATCCAGTGCTGACACAATGAACTATTGTCCATTTTGGTCTAAAAGTACTAAGGAGATACTTTACCTTAGGTTGGGGATCCATATCAAAGAGCTTCAAAGTATTGGTAGACACATACCCAAACACAGATGTTTCAGATCCCTTATCCCAGTGGATAGCAGGAGGATCATTTTATATTGACTTCATTGATGGCTCTTCTTTTCTTTCGCCAACTATTCTCCTGGGCTTACATCAATGATCTTTCATTTGTTCACCTACTTAATTGTTTCTCAAATCATCGCCTGATGAAACTATCACAGTGTTTCTCATGGTAAGGCCCCTTATGTAGTATTCAGTCTCCATGGAGTGAGACTGAAAAACAAAACTAGGTTGGGAGGGGCATTTACTCATACAGTATGTCTGTATCTTCATGGATCACTATTTTGTAGTTGTGAAAGTGCCTTTGCATCCTAATGATGCTATCACCTTTCCTGTCCAATGTGTACATCCTGATAAAAGAGGGGATTGACTAAGTCAAATTTACTAGTGCAGGGGTATTGGCAACTTTAAGACTTGTGGACTTCAACTTCCAGAATTTCTCAGCCAGCATAGCTAGCTGAGAATTTCTTGAGAATTGAAGTCCACAAGTCTTAAAGTTGCCATATTTGGAGACCCCTGTACTAGGGAAAGAAATGGAACCCCACTCCAGCATTCCCCCCAAGAGACTAGATGGGCATTTACAATCAAAACAATCCCAAATTGATAATGGAAGTTGAGTCTGCCAGAGGAGAAGGTATCCGAGCAACTAGGATGGAAAAACAGAGGGAGAGTAGCACTGGTACTTTTTCCATGGATGATTAAAGCTGAAGTTCAAGAAACTTCAGCTTTAATCATCCATGGAAATATGTGAAGAACACGAATCCACAAAGACACACATACACATCCTTGACATGTGTAGTGCCAGTAACGTGAACCATCGCAAACTTGATGTCAGAACATAAATATCAAGGTTGAACACTAGATCTTCTGAAGATCACAAACTGGAATAGACTAGAACAGGGGTAGGCAACCTTGGCTCTTTTATGACTCATGGACTTCAACTCCCAGAATTCCTGACCCAGCATGGCTCAGCTTGGAAACCTCTCCCTTTCCCCTCAGCATGGCTGGCTCAGGAATTCTGGGAGTTGAAGTCCACGAGTCATAAAAGAGCCAAGGTTGCCTACCCCTGGACGAGAATAAGTCACTTCAAATCAGAGGATTAACAGATCTTCTGCTGAGGACTAGAAAATTACAATTGGCTATCATTAACAAAAGAGTGTCAAAGCCAGCACCTGAGTACAATCCTAACAATGTTAGACTGGTTTTAGCTTTTCTAGCTTTTGATTCCAAAGCAAGCCATCAATATTATGGTGATCTCAGGTCCAGTTCCAATTACAGGACCAGAGGGCAGCAGATATTCCAGGGTGATCTGCAACATCGTGTCAACACAACATCAAAAAAAAAAAAAAAAAGTAAAATAGCACCTGGGATAATTGGAAAATTTGCCCTCAATGTGAAAACAAAGCAGGAGTTCTACAGAACTTATAAAAGAAACCCTCTGTGTTTATAGCAACCACTTTGTTCAACTACCTCAGATATGACTTTATATATGGCTATCTCCAGATAGGACAATACAGTACTGAAATCCAACTGACTATATATTTTGCAAACAAAGATGGAGAAATTGTATTCGGTCAGCAAAACCAAGAGCCAGTGTTGATTGCAGCTCCTTGCAAAAAAAAATTACAAATAAAATAAAACAGAAAACAAGTACAGTCATGATATCAATACGATAATATCTCTCCAGTATTCAGTAGGTGAGGAAGAATACATTTCCTGGATTATGTATGAATCAATCAATAATGGTTTTGATTTGATAAATAGCCTGAAAAACTCTTGAGCTGATATTGAAACAAAGACAAATAACCTGGAAAAGCAAAATGAAATGAATCTTTGCTAAAATTACTGAAAATAACTGGAAAAACAAAACAAAACAAAACAAAAAACCAGATAGTAAAAGGTAATAGAGAACAAAGGAAAATCTGCCTAATAAAATGCTGAGTTCTGCTGAAGGACAATAAAAACCAAGGCTAAATAAGCAGCACAAAAAAGAGTGAAGATAATCATACAGTGGGGATGATGAAAGATTTAAGAAAATTGCAGGCATTGAGAGAATTCTTTCATGCAGAGGTGGGGCTGAAAGAAAACAAGGAAGGCAACGATCCAGTGGAGAAAGGGACTAGGAAGAAGCTATAAAAATGATATAATACAGATATATAAGAAAGTTCTCAAATCATCACTGGAAAGTTGATTGGGTCCTAGAATATATTCGTGTATTAACAATGAAACCGCAACAGCTGATGGAATCCAGATGAAATAGATAATGAAAAGGACAAGAGAAATGCAAAAAAAGATCTGTTTTTGCTTTAATGTTTTTAACTGTGTAAACCAGAACAAGTTATGGATAGTTTTTAAGAACACGGGTGTAGCAGACAACTTCATCTGCTTTGAAAAAATGTGTATGATAATCAGGGACCTATAGTTAGAATGAAATAATGGATCAGCTAAGTGGTTGAAAATAGCAAAAGTGGTATGCCAAGCTTGTATAATTCATCTTATTTAACGTACATGTAGAATACATAAGGAGAAATTTTGGATTAAAAGAAACAGAAACTGGAATTAAAATTGCTGGAAGAACCATCAGCAACCTCAGATACGTTAATGATTCCACTTCAACAGCAAGAAACAAGGAAGACTTGAGAAATCTCTGTCTTGTTGGAAGAGAAAGAGGAGAGCACAAAAGCCAGTCTCTTCCATAATATTAAACAGATTATTTTTTACTTATTTAAACAATTCATGTAGCTGCCCATCGCACAGTAGTGATTGTGAGCCAGACAAATGATTTAAATGGAAAATAAAAACATAATATATAAAATAATATAGCATACGTCTGGGTCTAAAAAACATTTTACTTTTAGTCCATATAGGCCAAATAAATTAATCCACCTCTAGAACTGGTTCAACTTCTCAGCTCAAATGTCTAAGGCAGGGGTCTTCAAACTTGGCCCTTTTATGACCTGTGAACTTCAACTCCCAGAATTCCTCAGCCAGCGTCCCTGGCTGAGGAATTCTGGGAGTTGAAGTCCACAAGTCATAAAAGGGCCAAGTTTGAAGACCCCTGGTCTAAGGGAATATCCAGGTTTTGAAATGCCTTACAAAAGGCCAGAAGGGGCCATCTGGCACTTGAGCGATGCAGGGCAGGCCATGTGACTAGAGATGCTTATGCCAACATGCAGCTCCAAACCAATGCAAATAGGAGCAGAAGTTGAAGGAGTAACAGTCTTGATTTCCCAGACCTGAAAAATTCACAAATATAGTAACAGTAGTAGCAGTAGCAATCAAAATAATTGATTACATTTATATACCCTGGACAGTTTACAAAATGTTAGAAACATTTAAAAATAAGGAAAAAAACAGAAACGGTGCAAAACAAAGGACTTAAGGGTAGCAGAGAAAACAATTCTGGGCGGGAACAAAGAAAGGGAAGAAAAGGAATGTCAATCATTCTTGCCAAAGACCTGGGCAAAGAGCATGTCGTCAGAGATGTCAAAATGTCAATAAAGTGGGTCCACTCAAATCTTGGGGACGGGGTTCATTTTAGAGGGTCAGCACTCTTTCAGGGATCCAGTGGATGGCTTTGTACTGATAGAAGAGAATATTTGTAGCTCAGGGTTGAACTGTGGGGTCCTTGGTGCTCTCTAAGCTTGGTGGGTTTTTTTGTAGATGTTTCATTACCAAACCAGGTAACATCATCAGTGCACTGATGAAGTTACCTCGTTTCATTGGTAATGAAATGTCTGCAAGAAAACCACCAAGCTCAGAGAACACCAAGGAACCCATGGATGGCATTGTTTAATCGATGGAGCTTGGGGTGAGTCAATCTTGCCATAAAGACATAGCCATGAATTAAAGAAATGTTTGCTGCTTAGGAGAAAGAAGATGACAGATCCAGACAAAATATTAAAGTGAAGATATAACACATTGACAATAACATTATTTATTTATTATTTATTAATTTAATTTATATACCGCCCTTCTCCCGCAGGACATTGTCAACGCTGCTAACATTGGATGTTCTTGCTTTGACAACATATGGAGATGCAGCCTTTTTTTATTATGCTTTACTCTTAGAATTAGATGATACTGGGGGGAGGGGGAGAAATGTGATGGGAGTTAGTTAGACATACAATATTATAATAAGAGATGATAAGGCATGGCAGGGATAAAAAACTGGGCGGAAAGCCAGCATTTCAAACTAATTGGAGAATGTGATTTATGACAGTTACTTGTAGGAGGGAATTGTGCTTTGATCTATGTGCAGAAGGGAGGGGAAGTCAGATTTTGGCTTCCACTATGTATGTGCTGAAGCTATGCTGCTCGATTAAAGATTCTTTAATGTAAACAATCTCAAAGTTCTTTGAAGAGTTTCATCTGTCGGAACCATGACATACATATTGTCAAAGTTGCACATTTTCTAGTCCTAACGAATGGCTGGGAAATCTAGGCTATCTGAAAGACTGGACAAAGGCAAATGGATGCCTGCAAATGAAGGCATTGGAGAAAATAGATGAGAATATTGTTCTCAAATGGTTGGACCACCTGGTTGGACCACCGGAAGAGCAGGTAATTCAATGCTAGTTGATACAAAACCAGACTGCTCACTAGAAGTGCTACTAATAAGGCTTAACTGAAATTTGTGAAGGCAACAAACAATGTTAGGAGAAGACACATTTCTAAAACTGAATCTAAAGGCATTCAAAAAAGAGACTGACAGAGGACTGATTGGTTAGAGCTTATTACTGATGACACAAATATGAGCTTTTAAAAAATCAAATAAAAAGTTACTGACAAGTAGTAATTTCCTTCTGGTCTTCTTAAAGAGCTGAAAGGAATTGGACAACAATATATTTTCTTTAACAGAATTCCTGAATATGCAATTTTGCAATCATATAGTTCTCACAACTGCTAAGCTATGAAATTAAAACAATCAATAGCAACCCAGAGTCTAAAACAAGAGGAAATTCCATCTTGTATCCTTATTATTCAGATGAAAACAATCAAGATAATACAGACTGAATTGTAGATAAAATCCTAAATATGCTTATCTGTGAATAACCCCCTTGAGATAGAGTTTACTTTTGAATTATATTATGTACCAGATGGTGTTATTAAATCCTTCAAACAATGGATGAGCTAATAAACCTACCCACTGACCAATTTATGGTTACCCTTAAGCAACTATAATAACAATCATTAGCTTTGATGGTTACATCCAAAATATATTCCTCTGAAAAAGTGAAAAACCAATATTTGATTGCATCTTCCTGGTACTTCTTTGAGATGAATGATGTTTTTTATCCTCTGCTTGGATTATTCATTTCAGACTTTCTTAAAACATCTGCCATAACATTAAGCTATTTCAGTTTTTGTGTGTGTTAAAAATGTATTTTGTGCTGGAAATAAGCTCAAATTCTCAGATCAATGAAACATCTGATTTAAGTCAAAATGGAGGGGTTGTGTAGAGCAAGGAGTGGCAGAATCTGGGGGCAGAGTTAAAAGAGGGATCAGCCTAGAATCTCTACATAGCCACAAGGAAATTAAGTCCAACCTCCCTTGAATTCCATTGACCCTTATATAAATTCCTAGACAGGGGTAGGCAACCCTGGCTGTTTTATGACTTGTGGACTTCGATACCCAGAATTCCTGAACCAGCCATGCTGACTCAGGAATTCTGGAAGTTGAAGTCCACAAGTCATAAAAAAGTCAAGGTTGCCTACCCCTGGCCTAGCAGATGCTGTTAGTAGAGAATATTCCTGTGTGCATAGGCATGAGTAACAATAAATCAGTTTAATTGGACCTTCACTGTGGACCTGATCTTTTGACTCTGACTGGTTGTTGGGAGTCTGCTCACATGAATTTGAATAATTAAAAAAGGTGATGAAAACAGTATAGTAAAGAAATTGCAAAAAGGGAAGGATTGCTTCGTCAGTCTTGGTTCAAGATGCAGATACTCCTTGACTTACAACCAAATTGGCACCAGATTTTCAGTTGCTAAACAAGGCAGTTATTGAGTCATGCCTGACATGCCGACCTTTTTTGCCATGGTTGTTAAGCAAATCACTGCAGTTGTTAAGTGAATCCAGCTTCCCCCTTGACTTGGCTTGTCGGAAGCCGGCTGGGAAGATCGCAAATGATGTTCACATGACCTCGGGATACTTATGGCAACTGCCATAAATACACACTAGGATGGTCAAGCATCTGAATTTTGATCGGTGACCGTGAGGATGCTACGAAAGTCATAAATGTGAGGACTGGTTGTAAGTCACTTTATTCAGTGCTATTGTAACTTGGAATGGTTGTAAGTCAAGGACTATCTGTACTGAATCAACAGTTGAAACAATGGCTGGTGGAAAGATAAAAACAGAAATTAAAATTGCAAACTTTACGTACATAGGGAGTCCTCGACGTATGACTGCAACTGAGCCCAAAACTTATGTTGCTAAGTGAGAAATTTGTTAAGTGAGTTTTGCCCCATTTTATGGCTTTTCTTATCACATCTGCTAAGTGAGTCACTGCAGTTCTTCAATTAACAACCTCCCCCACCTGCCTTACCTCGTTGTGCCGGCAGTGGCACCATGTACCGCGCAGCCCCCTGCCCATTGCGGCAGCGAGGTGGGATGGAGTGGGTGGGGGTCCTAACTAGGGCTTATTTTTGGAGTAGGGCTTATATTAAGTCCACCCCCAAAAATCAGGGTCGGTCTTTTTGGGGTGGGGGGTGGGGGCTTATTTTCGAGGAAACACGGTAGTACCAAAGTAGAAAAACACAAGAAGGAATGCATCTAAGTTTCTATTGCCCATTTAACCACTCTTTGTTGCAATGCATGCTGGTTCAAACACAAAGATAAGGTATAAATGACTTTAAAAATGCATATGCTGATTTGTATATCCATAAACAGAGTTAGAAATTACTCAGCTTTAAACAGAAAGGCAACTCAACTGGACAGCCGATTACCTATGTTACTGCTTATTCCGCTTGGAAGCAGAATAACTGCTTATTCTGTTAATAATTGGTTTTAATACTTGATGGCTTGTTTTTAGTCTTTATTACAGACATCTAATATACTGCTTTTCAGGACTAATTTGGTAAAGTAGGAGATATAGTTATTTTACAAGTAAGATTTATATCCACATAAGTGAACATTTTGTTCCATGACCACAACTATAATTCTTCAACTCTTTACACTAAAAGCCTAATCAAATACAAAGATAAGGAAATACTTGTTATTCTGGGTTAACATTTATTATGGAACTAGATTGTGGATGGATGTTTCTAGGCCGAAGAGTGCAAACAGTTGCAACAGTATTTCTCAATCTCAGCCATTTTAAGAGGTGTGGACTTCAACTCCCAGAATTCCCCTAGCCATATTGACTAGGGGAATTCTGGGAGTCGAAGTCCACACATCTTAAAGTTGCTGAGGTTGACAAACACTGAGTTGAACAGTAACTAAGCTCATAAAACAACAGAAATCTGATATGGATGATAGTTCCCCACCCTGGTGCCTGTTTGTCAATATTCTTTGGGTTGAATTTCCTATATCTAAGCCAGCAAACCATGAATTACTCTGCCTGTGGCTGCTGGGAATGTTAGGCAAATGCAACCACCAGGTTGGAGGCATAAGGGCTACAACGTCACTCCATTTTTCTTCCACATTCTACTGAAACGTTTACAGCATTCTCGGTGTGGCACAGGGTCAAAAAAACAAAGTTTGAGCCATTTTCAATGAAACTGTCACAATGCACTTCTAAAGCTGTAGTCCAGCATATTTACTAAGGAATAAGTCTTAACAATGCACAGGGGATTTAGCTGATACTGAAAACAGTTGACAATCTTATTTGGAGAGTTTGGGGTGGAAAACCTAGGAAAGTATTTTAAGACATTTGTTGAAGTCTTTCTGGTGGCATAAGGTTCTAGAATTTGAAAGACTCTTCGGGTATCAAGAAGACAACTCCTAAAAATACTGTGGACAGTCATGAAAATAAACCAACTGATTATTGAACAAATGAACCCAGAATTCTCATTTGAGGTACAAATAACCAGATTCAAATTATCTTACCTTATGTGAAGACCCAGTTTTCTTGAGAAGGGTCCAATGTTGGGAAAAGTGGAAGGACAGAGAAGAGGATAACAAGCAGCAAAGTTTGTGAACTCAGTTACAATGGTAGTGAACGCACCACTGGAGGACCTGAAGGACCAAGCTGGGTACAGATCTATCTATCTACGGAGAAAATCTATTTATGTGGTCGCCAAGAGTCAAAAATGATTTGATGGCACATAATCAGTGAATTAAAAAATCTGGTATCAAGTGAAAATATGTGTCAGTTTCCCTTCTGAATCAGAACAAGTAACAATTTCACTGCAGTTTTAGCTTGGTCTTCCCTGCAGAGAAAAATGGCTTTTTATGATCAGTGGGCAGCACACACAGTTTTGTTACAGCTTCCCCAACTTGGTACATTTTGTAGAGTAAGGGCCCTAAAGTATTAAATTGTATACTTTACCAAGTTATTGTGTTCAGATTGCTAGTTGCTCTGTTCAGATAGTCTCAAAGGTGCTTTTTCAAAAAGTAACTGGACTGTTTTTTCAAAAGGCAAAGCAAAAGGAGGAAGTTACGGTCTTCAAAAATGGATTGCCATTAATGATTTTCCTGCTTTCCCACCAAGTGAGACTTTAGTTTCCATCATTCTCCACCATCAACCACAATTTTTGAGGAAAGTTGAAAGTAGAAGCCAAGAAGATCTGGACAACAAAAATTCCTCTATCCTGTTGGGAAATAGATTCAGCAAATGGTGCATCTTACCCATTGGTGGGATTCAAATATGTGAACAACCGATTCTTTGTGTGGATGCCGCTTCTGGAAGTCCATTCTGGGCCTGGGCAACAAAAAAATAGCTACTGGTTCTGCCGAACTGGTGTGAAGCAGCTGAATCCCACCACTGATCTTACCCTTGTGATTTATCTACCTCTGACAAATTTATCTATGAAAGAATAAAACAAAATAACTTTGTGAAATCTTTCAATTGTCTCCAGATCATGTGTGCTAGAAAAAAGTGAGCAAAATACTTTTTCAACACGTCCTCTCTAGGATTATGATTTTGCTTTTAAAACTTTTAAAAATATGTATATATTTCAGTTCTTATGCTGTTCCAATTTGCTTTTTAATGTTTATTGGGTTTTTCTTTCCTGCACTGCGACCTTCTGGGATTGCACAATGAAAATATTTAAACCAAACACCATTGTTTTCTGGATATGCCACCCAGCCCTAAAATGACAGAATACTTGAAATCAAAAATCAATGGAGATTTTACTGGATTAAACACGGATTCATTTTAACAATTTAAATATTTGAAGGTTGCCTTCCAGCCAGGATACTTCAGAAACGGAGGTGAAAACAGCCCCCACTTCCAAAGGATAAACAAGTCAGTATTAAATATAAAAAAAGGCAGAACTCAAAAAAACAGAGAAACCAATTGACTGAAACCAACAAAGATTCTCAGATGCAAAATCCAGTAAACTATAGGAGAGAAAGCAGCATCTTCATGATTTTTGCAGGCCAGACCTTGCATGCTAGGAGAACTGAATGTAAAGAGAAGTAAACTTGGCTACGTGACTACGAGTTTGTCCCAGAGTACATAGTTACCCCTCCTGGCTCTGGTCTAGTCCTTTGACTGCCCTGGCTGACAATTGTTGGAGAAGGAGATCAAGTGTCAGTGCAAAGAAAAGCTTCCCGCAAATGGTTAAAAAAAACAACCAAAAAAAAAAAACCCTCTGCAGCTGCCAGGGACGTGTCTTGCAAGGCATTTTTCCTGACGAAGGCCAAGCCTCCTTCACTGCCGACGTGCTGAGTTCAGCGATTTTGCAAGACTGGAGGGGGCAGGGAAGATGAGGTGTAAGGCTGAATTGTAACTGCAGCAGGAACCAGAAGTGTGAACTGTGGAACAAGCAGACTAAGTCAGGAAATCTTTTTGAGGAACGCTGCTTCCAAAGAATGTCATGGAGCCAAGCCAATATGCCTTGGACTAGTCCAGGGGTAGGCAACCTTGGCTCTTTTATGACTCGTGGACTTCAACTCCCAGAATTCCTGAGCCAGCTATGCTGGCTCAGGAATTCTGGGAGTTGAAGTCCACGAGTCATAAAAGAGCCAAGGTTGCCTACTCCTGGACTAGGAGAAAGAAGAGTAATCTGCAATCCTAGGGCTGCAGAGAACCCCTAATCTACTTTTTGGGGCAGATTATGAAGCCCCATCTGACCTCAACGATTAAAAGTCAATGGCGTAATTTCCTATCATTTTGGGGCAGGAAATACATAGAAATTCTAGCATAAGCACTGAAAGAGGCTTGTGGCAAGCTCACCTTCTTTGCTTTTGTGCCTTTGGCAAATCTTCTCCACTCCTAACATGTTAAGGGTGGCATCTCACTAACAAAGGCTTGATCATCCTTGCCAGGTCAGCAACAAGGCAATGATTATTACAATTATGCATTGTGATCGGCAGAGCAATATAAACAGAAAGGCAGTTCTCTGTCCCAAAGAGTTTACTATTTAACTATAATAGCCAAGAAGAGGCAAAAAAATAGATGAGTGAAGTGTGGGTCATACATGTATGTGTGTTAAATCATATAAAAACATGAGCCTGAAGAAGAAAGAAAGAAAGAAAGAAAGAGAAAGAAAGAAAGAAAGAAAGAAAGAAAGAAAGAAAGAAAGAAAGAAAAAGACAGACCTTTTGGTTAAATGATTTGACCTTCCCAGATTATTGTGCAAGTAGCAAACAAACAGTGGATTTTGACAACTCACCGATAAGCTCTATCAGATGCAAACTTTTCTGCTGGTGACGTACGGCTATTCCCGGCATTAATGGGAAAAGAAGCTGTAGGAAGAGCAGGTTCAACCAACAAGATCAAAAATGACCTAACCATTTAAACATTCTTGTTCTCTGTATCAGCCTGGTACTTCTCAGCTGCTAAAAGAAAACCCCTTACTCTTGTTCTTGTGAATGGTTTAATACAGGGCTTTTCAACCTTTTCACCCATTGTACCACTTTTAGGATATGGCAACATCCGAGTACCACCAGTCGCCTAGCAAGATGTCAAAAACTTGATGACCCCCCCCCAAAAAGGAAAAATGATGAAGTACAGGTAGTCCTCGACTTAAAACAGTTCGCTTAGTTCGAAGTTACAATGGCACTGAAAAAAGTGCCCCCCAAGCCACAGCTGAGCAAGATACCTGCCTGCCCACCTGGCGGCGCTCTTCCTCCTGTCCGAGGTTTTCATTGTTGTGAGCATTTCTGTTGAGGATTGGCAGCGGAGGTGGGGTGGGGGGGTGTTTGGTTTTTATTCCCCCCGTCTGCTGGGTGGTTGTAGCAGGTTTTGGTCACTTCACATGACCCTAGGACACTGTGACCATCATAAATATGAATCAGTTGCCAAGCATCTGAATGTAAATCACAAGACCCTGGAAATGTTGCAACATTCCAGCTGATCGGCGCTTCTTCTGGGCTCAGCAGAAGCGCCAGGATCAGTGCTGCTTTCCAGCTGGAACCTGGCGCTGATCCTGGCACTTCCACTGAGCCCTGACAGCCCCGAAGAAGCGCCGATCAGCTGGAAAGTGGCACTGATCCTGGCGCTTCTGCTGAGCCCTGACAGCCCTGCAGCTCCAGCCATCTCTCACTCAGGCTTGTGCGGTGCTGCCACCGGTTCAGCTCATTCCCCTCCCCCGCTACCACTTTTCTAGGATGGTCGCGTACCACCTGCCAGGTGCCAATGTACCACAGGTGGTACCCGTACCACTGGTTGAAAAGCCCTGGTTTAATATACATCCAAAAACAGCCTAGTGCATCCTTCCCAGGTTTGATGCCCAGACATGTTTTGACCTACAATTGCCCAAATTCCTAGCCAGTAATGTTTGCATTGACTGGGAATTCTGGAATTAGGATCAACACATCCAACATGCATCAGTTTCAGAAAAGGATGGATTCACATATATTCTGTCAAAACCAGAGTACAGGTAGCCCTTGACTTACCATATTTGTTTAGTGACCGTTCAAAGTTACAACGGCACTGAAAAAATGGTAAGTTTGACAGTTTTTCAAACTTAAGACTGTTGCAGCATCCCCATGGTTGCGTGATTAAAATTCAGACATTTGGCAACTGACTCGTATTTGTGGTGGTTGCAGTGTCCCAGGAGTATGTGATCACCTTTTGTGACCTTTAATGGGGAAGCCAGATTCACTTAACAACCATGTTGCTAACTTAACAACTGCAGTGATTCACTTAACAACTGTGGCAAGAAAAGTCCTTAAATGGGGCAAAATCCACTTAACAAATGTCTCAGCAACAGAAATTTTGGGCTCATTTGGGGTGGTAAATTACCTGTGTTGAAGGGGCAATAATCCATGGTGAGCAATAGAAACTCCTTGGCTATGCTTCTGGTTCATGGGGTATTGACTTCTAGTCTGTGGATTCTCCATGGAAACGTTATGCATACTCCATTTTATTTAAATGGGCATTCATCATCACCAACTAACCATCAAAGATTCTATGTGGCATTCTCCCATCAAAGAAGTCAAATGAGGAGCAAAATACTTAAAAACTTCACGAAGGGCTCAAAAGCTTTTGGAAATCTCTTTGGTGTGACTATCTAAGACAGTGATGGCGAACCTTTTAGAGACCGAGTGCCCAAACCGCAACCCAAAACCCACTTATTTATTGCAAAGTGCCAGGGCCGCATCAGCATTGTGGTGCCCTCGGGGAGGGTGGGGGGCATGGCCCACTGGGTGGGAGTGGCTGCAGTGGTGATGGCAGACTGAGTGGGCGTGGCCAGGGTGGACGTGGCCACCTTGATGTTGCTCGTGGGGGGGACACCTGTGGGGGCTGGGCAGGATTGGGCGAGATCCAGAGGGTCTCTGGTGGGTGGGGCGGTGGGCAGGAGGCTCATCCTGTGGGGTGAGGCAGGGGGTAGGGTGGGGGTCATTGCTGCGGGGCAAGGCGAGGCCAGCGAGCGCATGGGGGCATGCTCTACCACCTCTACTCGAGCTTGCTAGCCAACTGCTTCGCCTCCTTTGTGCTGGGTGGGGCTGCCGCTCCGGGCGCCATTAGTGGCCTGTGCGAACTGGCGGCGGCAGCAACAGGTGTGCCCACAGACAGGGCTCTGAGTGCCGCCTCTGGCCCGCGTGCCATAGGTTCGCCATCACTGATCTAAGAGAATTGCACATTTACCGGTATAATTGAATGTTTTTTTTAAACCCAGAAATATTGAATAGCTCCTTGAAAATGAAGCTGTAGAATTTCAGGGCATGAAAAGGAATAAGTCGCATCCTTCTGTAACTAACTTGAACCCTCCTGGATTGCCAGATTTCCTTTTGGTATCAATAGGACTGTGAGATGACTGAGCAGCCAACCTTAGGTTTTTCACTCACAGACTCTGAGAAAGAGATCTAGTGCGACCACTGTCAGTAGATTTTCACACAGTGAGTAATACTGCAAGCATGCCAGATTCAGATTTGGGGAAGTTTTACAAAGAGGTGTGTACAGTATGTGTGTGTGTGTGTATGTGTTTATTTGGGTGGTGGTTTATTTAAGACTTGATGCTTACTTCTTAATTTTCTTCAGAATTTGGTGAGAAATTACATCTTTGTAAATTGATATTTTGCTGAGTTTTGGTGGTACAAACACTGGGACTTTCTCCCTCTGAATGAAAAAAGTCACCGGTCCTCCGTAGATGGATCCAAACCAGGAGGGAAACCCCTTTTACAAAGTGACAGATAAATTATGTATTTAAATCATGTACTCAGCTCATAATACTCCTTGAACTTGTGAACGGTACAAAACAGCTTTCCAAATTTTGCTGCTGTCAGAAGTAGATTTGAGGGCAAAGAAACTAGCACCCCACCAGCACAATGCATCAGATGAAGACAGGCTGGACTACATTATAGGTGGTCCTCGATTTACAACAGCTCATTTAGTGACCGTTCAAAGTTACAAAGGCACTGAAAGTTTTTCATACTTGCCACCGTTGCAGCATCCCCATCCTCACATGATCAAAATTGGCAACTGACCCGCATTTAGGACGGCTGCAGCCTCCCTGGGTCAGGTGATCCGCTTTTGCAACTTTCTGACAAGCACTGTCAATGGGGAATCCAGATTCACTTAACAACCGGGTTACTAACTTCACACCTACATTGATTCACTTAACAATTCCGGCAAGAAAGGTCGTAAAACGGAGCAAAATTCACTTAGCAAATGTTTCACTCAGCAACAGAAACGTTGGGCTCAATGGTGGTTGTAAGTTGAGGACTACCCATACCCATACATTTTGAAGTAATGGCACATGAGCATCTAAAGCAGAGGTCCCCAACCTTTTGGGCACCAGGGACTGGTTACGTGGAGAGAGGTTTTTCTGCGGACCGGAGGGGGCGTGGTTTTGTGTGCTGCCTGCATCCTGTGGATGGGGCTTTCCTTGTTTGTGTGGCATGCCGCAGCCCGGTTCCGGTTCACGGACTGAGGGTTGAGGACCCCTGATCCAAAGGACATTTCCCCCCTCCCATTATAGCACTTACTGAAGCTAAAACAGTGGTTCTCAACCTTTTTAATGCCGTGACCCCAACCGGTCGTAAGTCGAGGACTAAACCGGTCGTACGTCGAGGACTAAACCGGTCGTAAGTCAAGGACTACCCAACCGGTCGTAAGTCGAGGACTTTCCCTGCCCGGGAGCACCGCGCATGCGTGGTTCTGCCCCCTGCGCCGGCCGAGGCGTAGCTGGCAAGCGGCAGAGACGGAGCAGGCCGACCACCAGCTGGCCCAGCCCAAGGGAGGTAAGGCACCCACCGGAAAAGGGGGAAAAAATGGTGGACAAAAAAAATGGTGGACAAAAAAAATGGCGGACAGCCTTGCTTGGCGACCGCCATGAAATGGTCGATCGACCCCAAATGGGGTCCCGACCCACAGGTTGAGAACCACTGAGCTAAAATGACCCGTGTGCTCTTTCGCTTCCTGATTCAGAACCAAACCAATGGCAAAAGACTAGGAAGAGGGAAGCTGCAGAGGTACAAATCCAGAGATGGTGATAGAATCAGAAGAGCACCTTTTTTTTCTGTTCAGATCTCTCCAGAGAAATTCCCAGGACCGTCAAGGACTGAGAGTAAATGTTAAACTGGGCTTCTTGCCAGCAGTAGCCAGTCTAGACAACAGTAGGCTCCACTTCCCTCCCCTCCTGGCTGCCAAACCAGCGGTCATGACTGCTCATTTTTCACAGCCAGTGAACTAGTTACATAAATAGAGTATCCAGCAATAGAGGGAGGGGTAAGGGGTAAGGGCAAAGGCCATTTCTGGGCTAGATTTATTGCGGTGCTTTTTGCAGCCTGGTCTAAATCAGGTTTTTTTTTCCCTTTCCAGAATGTAGCTATCTTAGTCATGTGTTCTTTCTTATCTGGCAGTCACATACAAGGGTGCTGGATAATGCATCATTTCTTAGAGAAAAAAAATCAGCA